>NC_090227.1:27775004-28012504 GCF_024489055.1 Chanodichthys erythropterus
ATTAAAATGCAAGCATATAAATGAGTGATTGTAGTTTTTTTTATGGCTTAATATGTGAGTTATGGTGTTTTGTGGCCTAAGGATGGATATTATCAGATTTTTAATGAGTAATAACAATGTGGTATTGTTTAAATGGGAGAATTTTTTGATCACTATTTGATGGGTGGGAGAAAAAAAAGGTAAAGGTTGAGTAGAGTATTTACAAAGCAATATGATGTCACCCGATTCAACAAGCGTAACCAGCATGCCACATGCGAACATAGTACAGTATGAGATCATCTCAGAATTTAACAAGGATCAGCTGCCATTGGTTTACGAAATTACACGGTGCAATGCTGCTTTCTAAAGGAATGGAGCGTCTTCTCCTCACTTCTCAAATGACAGGCCAATGACAGTGATAATCAGATTTGATTGATCCAAGTGCTGGAAGTCTGCTCAAGCGCTCTAGTTACTACAGTCTGAACCTCAGGGATTGAGATCTTCAGTTACAGGCTGGAGAAACTCAAACAGAGCAAACATAGAGGAACATGTAGAAGTGAGAATGACAAAGAAAAGAGGCATGAAAGAGAAAAGTTAAGTGCATTTTAATGGTGCTCACAAAAATATCCATTGGTGAACGCAGAGCTGCTCTAATGAATCCAGCATTGGGCTGCGTAACCACAGGCACAGATGAAAGTGATTGCTCACAGTCCACCACAGCTCAAGAGCCACACTATGATTGTTTAGTGATGATCAGAGCATGAACACTCCCTCTCATTTGTCATTGGTGGTTTACATGAATGAGTGCACATCCATGCTGACTTATGTCCTTCTTTTTCCATTTTTTTTGGAATACTAGTGTGTATAATATTAGAACACAACAAGATGGAAACTGTAAGGGGAAATGGTATCCAGATTTTTAAATTCGGCATAAAACAGAAGTTGCAATCGTCTTCTCTTCCTGATTGTGACCATATCTCTGAGTGAAACAGCTTCTCATACGTGAAAAAATGTAGGGTAGGACTTTGTTTGGATTGTTGGATCATTGTGGTTTACAACTGCTGTGATCTCATGTGAGTGACAGATTGTCCTCCCCTCACGCTAGTAATACACATGTCATCAGAGAAGAGATGTCGCTGCAAGATGGAGGGGAAGTTTTTTTGATTTAAAGATTACAAGGATGCATGATTTAATAGAAATTATTTATAATACATACTGCAATATTCCATTCAAAATTATCATCAATGGTCATCATCATGGTGACTTTAAGGATCTGTACTGTATTTCAGTTTAGGCTCATCTGTGTTTTTTTTTTTTTTAATATTGAGTTGTTGCTTGCTCCACATGAACTGGTCATGCAAGTAGTTCACAAAACATACGATTAAAAAAAAAAAAAAAAAAAACAGCCCAATTTTGTCAGTATAGTTAATTATGTGTTTAATTTGTGTGTGTGTGTGTGTGTGTTATTTTTAAATAAGTATTAAACTAAATGTTACATTTGAATAATCTACTAATATATAGTTAAAGGTATGCTGTAGGTGATCTGGGATATGCTAACTTTTGCCTGCTAGCATTGAAAGCTGCGAGCATTTTGTAATATTTATCTGAATTAAATTACCACCAAACCAAAACAAAAGCTTAATGTAAAGTTATATTAGTTATAAAGTGCCCTCAGAAATTATTTGGACACTTAAAGGGTTAGTTCACCCAAAAATTAAATTTCGGTCATTAATTTCTCACGCTCATGTCGTTCCACACCCGTAAGACCTTCGTTCATCTTCAGAACACAAATTAAGATATTTTTGATGAAATCCGAGAAGTTTCTGATCCCAAAAGAAAGCAATGTAATTACAACATTCAAGGTCCAGAAAAGTAGTTTAGACAACGTTAAAATAGTCCCAATAGCTACAGTTGTTCAACCTTATTTTTTTTTTTCAAAAACAAAACAAAAATAACTTAATTTAATGATTTCTTCTCTTCCCTGTCATTCTCCTACGCTGTTTACGTTGTAGACACAGTGCAGTGCTTCCAGGTTCTACGTCAAAACGCTGAGTCAGTATTGGCTGACGCTGTTCACATGAGCAGCACGACGCATACGTGTGATGCTGATGCAGTAATGAGTCGGCATTCTGATGTTGAACCTGTCTCCAATGTAAACATTGGATATTTCCGTAAAGGTGCTTTGAAACAGTATGTACAATATGTGTACAAATAAATGAGAAATTGAATTGAACTCATTTAAATAGATTGATCACAAAAAAAAATAGGAAATTCTTTCATCATTGGAAGTCAGTGGACTTCAAATTAGAAAGTCAAACAGGTTTACAACAACATGAGTAAGTAAATGATTACAGAATTTTCATTTTTGGGTGAACTATCCCTTTAATTAAATTCTCATCCATGACCCTGATGTCAGCACCCTTCTGTAAACTGATTTACTTTCATATCTTAATTGGGTTATGGCAATTGCAGTTGCAATAACTAAATACCAATATTAAGCATCATTTTCATATGCATTTACACATGGTCCCTAAGATGAGAACAGAAGTACATCATAAATAGAGGAGAATACAAGGGCGGAACCAAGAGAGGGAGAGAGAGAGACAGAAGGAGTGAGTGAAAGAGAAGAGGTGGGGGTGGATGTGAGTGGAGCGGAGTGTTTGGCCGTTGTCCATATGTGCAGCAGGGGAGTTGAAGCAGTCAGGAGGGGAGAGAGGGCTGGCACGTGGAAGGGCAGTATTACACAGAGCCAGGAGAGAGAGAGAGGAAAGAAAAGAAGCTTCTTCTCAATAGAGGAGGTGGAAGCTCTCCAAGATCAGTGCGCTTTTTGTCTGACGCACTCATACTTACACACATACTGTAGTGTTATGAGTTTGAGGAATCCATCGGCTGTGGTAAGAGTGACAGGAACAGTCAGCCAGGATTGAGTCACAGCCTTACACTCGGTTTAGACACTTTTCTTTACACTGGAATCCACAGAAGCATCTCAAAACCACACTCACACACCCTAAGCGTCAAAGAAGTGACTTTTATCACACTTCTCTGATGACAGCTTACTAATTCTCATCTTTAACCCGCAATTCAGTCAGTCAGCGGATGGAGGCTGCTCGTGCTGGATCGTAAGGAGTCAGTGTGAGACATTTAATAGGAGTGTGTGAGGATGGCATGGGGTGTGTGGACATTCATGCTTTGCATGACACTAAGGATCAGCTTGGCATCTCAATCGGCAAAGAGTGCGTATCCGAGATTACGACTATCTCACAAAGGTAAGGCAACAGGTGTGAGTGTGGGTGTCTGTGCAATGCTTGCGCATGAAGTTCACTTAAATTAAAGCTGAAACTAATTATTGGTCATAATTTTAGACAAACATTTTTAGATGCACATCCCAATACAGCTTTTACTTTTTACAAGTTAATGCATATTGAACTTTGGACAACTATACCACTTTACCCCATAGTTAAATTGGACAATTGCCTATAAGAAATAAATGACTAAATGTATAATAATATTTATAAATTGTAAATTATTTATATATAAATAAAAAGTATAATATTTTTGATAAATTATGTATATATAAATGTTATTTCATAATATTATTAATAATTATTATTTTATTGTTTCAGTTATTATTACATCACACTCTCACAGCAATTTAACTATTTTACAATTTGGATAATTGGTCATGAATTTGTATGATTTCCTACAATCTCAGTTGTGCAATTTTTTCATACATTCTCTTTTGTATGATCTGCTTGTCCCACTAAGGGTTAGATTTAGGGGTGGACCTTCATGCAAATTTTTTCATCTGAAAATCTCGACTGAAATTGTGCAAAGTCGTACAAATTTGCCACCAGTTCGCCAAAACGTAATATATTATAACGTAAAATAATCAATCGTTTTCTCATGAGATCAGCTTTTATTATTTATTTATTTTAATTTTGATATTTTTTTTTTTTTTTTTTTTTTGAATCTAATGCACAGTTGATTATGAATGTGGATGATTTGGATGAAGTCACTTGTGCTGCCATAAATACATCTGGATTCTCTTTTGTTTGTGTTTTTCCTCACCGTTATGGTGGTTGAGCTTCTACAATGTGGTTTTCTGTCAGCTTAAGCGGTTCAGTGAAGGAATGTCAACTGTTCTTTTTACTATGCTGGTCTCTCATTGGTATGTTTACAATGAAATTCAGGGATAAATGGGGGCATCCTTTGTAGATGAACACCCTAGCCCGAAGCAAACAGCCCTTGCCGCTCTCAGTCTTCCTCTTTGAACAAAATGCTGTGGAAACTGTGTCATATAAAAATCCACACCCCAGCGTTGGTCATGGTTGAGAGTCCATGTGGAATTTCAGTTTGCAGTAAATCAAACCAATACCGTCTATGAGCTATCTGTAAAATCATGGAAACAATGCTTTTCCTTTTTGACACCTTTTCCTTTGAGAAAAGCACTGGCTCTGTGCGCTGACTGAAGGTTTTAGATTGAGGTGCATCTGAGTGGCTTTTCTCATCAGATTTGTCATAACATTGATTTTGACTGTCATATTCAGTGGGTTGTGTGCATAGCTGCTGGCAAACTCAAGCTAATTGTGATTGACGTGTGGCAAAGAAACCGGCTGGCTCCAGAGGAAATGTCCCCAGGCAAAGATAAAATGTGGAATTTTTGTTCCTGATTCTCTCATTGCCTCTCATTCTACTTTTGCCTTGTTTTCTTTTCTTTATTTATTTTTTCCTCCTTTTACTTTTTTTTTTTTTTTTTTTTTTTTTTTTTTGGTTTAAATGTTGATTTGATGGAAAAAATAGAGAAATTGTTGACATTATATAACTATTTCTACCTGATCTGACCTGAAATGACTTTCTTTATAGTCAGGTTGATATAAATATATTTAATATAAATATAAGGTATATATATAAAAAAAAAATATATATATATATATATATATATATATATATATATATATATATATATATATATATATATATATATGAGAGAGAGAGAGAGAGAGAGAGAGAGAATATTTTAAATATATATTGAAAATTGTCATCAATTCTGTTAAACAGTTGAGGGGCCCCATTGACTTCCATAGTATGGAGAAAAATACTATGAAAGTCATTGGGGCTCATCAGCTGTTACCCATATTCTTCAAAATATTTTCTTTTGTATTCAGCATATTCATACAGCTTTGGAACAACTTGAGGGTGAATAAATAATGATAGAATTTTAATTTTTGGGTGAACTATCCCTTTAAAATATGCCTTAAAGTATATATTTATATTGTGACATTTTTTACAGAAAAGATTTGTTTTAGGCTAACCTAACCTTTTTCCAAGTTTACTAGCTATTTACAGTTCCTCTCAATGTCCATCTCTTTTTTTTTTATTCTGGGGTTTTCTGTCATTCACTTTGTGTGCTCTGCATGTCTAGACTGATAAAGTTTTCTCTACTCAGCAGAAGCAGCATTTTTTTTTTCTTGTATCCTATCATTATGGAATGAAAAACATGTATAAGCTGTAAAATTTGAATAACATGAAGACCTCAGAGGTAGTCAAGGCATTTTTGTAGACCTTGGAGGCAATCACAGGAGGTTGACTTGTGGTTAAACCCATTGGGATTCTCTTCTTAAATTTTTAAGATGTTATAAATTACATCTAGAATAAAAACCAGGAGTTGACTTAATTGAATCCTGCCCTAATCTGTCAGCATGTGTTATGTGCTAAGTGGGATCTTTTTGCCTACAGAAACAGTGCTTGTCCAATTTACCAGATCCTTAATTTAAAAATGCCACAGTTTTTAGTCCACAGTTTGTTTTTAAGTACCTTTAGGTAATAGCTATAGATAAATAACTAAAGGAAAAACAAAGTACACTGGAACTATTTGCGCTACAAACCAGTGTACTTATAATTACGACAATACATTAAAATAATAGGTAAGAAATACCAGTCAGTGGATGACACCAGAAGCCAGATTCATTCAATTTACAAACTGCCGTGCCCACTCTTACGTTAAAACAATTTGGTGGATAAAAGTTCATCAATTTCGAGTTTTCAATTTTTTTGCTATCGTTAAATCATAATGAAATACATTGGGAAAATTCTGTTTTCTGTCACTTTAATCTCTAATGATAATGGTTGCTAATTCCACACAGTTACCACAATTTTGCTATATAAATCAATGACCGTAGCATATGGGTACATTTTTCAAAGGTAGTGCTTGTGGACTTCTGAATTCTAGCCACCAATTTCTTGTAGCAACCTGTGTTTGTGTGCTTGAGTAAACATATTTGACAAGCTTATCAATATCTATAGAGCTTGAATTTGTTATCTTTGTGGATTTTCTGAATGTTCCTTTGTTCCTACTTGCCTAGAACATATGGTTCTGGATATTACATTTGAGTTTGTTGCATTGAAAAGCTATACTAAGCTGCAAAGTGCTCATTTTCTTAAGGTAAGCTGTGTAGGCAGGAAAGTTTCAGTGGGATTTCCTTCAGTCTTCTAAATTTGTTTTAGTAAGCATATTAACCTTCATTTAGGGCTTGACACACTAATAAAATGATACAATTTGAAGATTGAATGCATTATATTCCTGCAATTTTCAGAGTTGTGTGAAGCTAACCGAGTGGAAAATGCAGTCCAAAAGAGAATTACCAATTCAAATTTGTTTAAGCACGAAGCTTTAAACTGCTGCTCTGCATGCTACCATTTGGCTAGGCTTTGCTTAAAGAAATGGAAATTAGCTACAGCAAAGGCTAATTATGTGTAAAGGAAGCTTATTTTTTCAAAATAAACTTACATTCATCGCCTTGAAATGTTTTGGCTTCATTGTCTAACAGCTGAAGCAACAACGCGTTCAACTGGTTTGTAGGTGTTTGAGTGGAATTGTGTAGGAGGGTGCGCATATTCGATATTTATTTTTAAGTGGCTTTGAGGGTAAAAACAACTAAAGTGAGAGTTAAGGGATTGCTGTTGAAATTGGTGTAATTAGTAGGAGCTGCAACTTGGCACAATTGTTTGTTTATGAGGGAAAATAACACTGCCGTGATTTCAGACATGAAAATTGCCAACCGCATTTCTTAAAAAACATACCACTGGTGCATTCCGAGCCTGACAGGCATCTTGATTATATGCAGGTATTTTTGAGAGTATCGAATAGTGAAGCTGAATTATTTAGTGGTGCGACTGTACATCATTCCCTACCGCAGGGTCCAAGGGGCAACATGTTGAGCACATGATCTGCGAGAGTTGTATATTTATTCGAGAGTGAATTCAGTTTCAATCTACTCTAAACATTATTTCAAAACACTTCCAACTGGTTCTGGAGTGTCCGACCCCAGTTTGAGGTGATGTCACGCTGTTAAGACAGAGTTTGAGTTTCGTGCATTAACTTGTATAAATAAACCTTGCTGGTTTCGGAGCGGCATTACTGAACAGTTACCCCTTGCAAAATTTCAACAAGGAGCCCCCCAAAAGCTCTCCAGAGCTTTAAGCCCTTGTCCCAGCTACTTATAAAGAGTGTCAGTTTCTTATCCTGAATCTATAGCCGTTCAAACATACAAATCCTCACGGACCTCCAGTTGGTACCGGCTATCATCACGTAAATGGATGTTCGTGAACGTTTTATGAGGTTTGTTGAAACAATCCAAACATATAACATGGTTACCCCCTACATCAATAGGAATGTGAGAAAAGAGACATATTTTGAGCTCTCTGACATTTCAGTACAGTCAAATAGGTAGCATACTTTAGTTTAGCTCTGTTATATGGTCTATAATAACAAGTTCTGTAGTAGCTTTTCCATCGTCAGTCGTCACTAAATGAATAATCACAGTTTGAGCACTATAAATCGGTTTTTCATCACCCTTCACTGGAGAACATTATCTTGAAGTTTTGAATTCAGCCTTGGGATTTGTTTTACAGAGCGTTTGGCTTTCAGTGAGGAAGACCAAGGTCTGTGTTTAATTTTTATATTCTGGTTTAAATTGATAGTATAACAGCCCATTAGCCAGCTCATGTTGCATTTAGGCTAGGGTCATAATCACTAACGTGCTGCTCGAGTCTCTGCTGTAATTTTAAACCTACCTCAGTGCAGACAACAAGGATCATCTATGTTTCAGATGTCTTTAAAGGAGTCTGCCAAGGGTTGTTTTCTTTTCGGTGAATAGGGGAATTTCAGTTGCACACAGAAGACTGTTTTTGTAACATTTAGAGTACGATATAATTTTCAAATTTAATATTTTACCATTCCACATTATTTCGTATGAAGGTTTTCATTGCTTTCATATGTGCATTTCTGTATTGGCAGCGACATAAATGTTGTGTTTCGCACAGTTTGCTTCTTCAGTATTCGTAGTTTATATTTTCATATTTGTCTTTGATATACTGGAAAACAATGATACTGTAAGTGTTTCATAAGTTTCAAAGGCTTTTATTGGCAAAAACATTCAATAACCTCTGCAATTTGCTCTGGCATGCTGGATATCGGCTTCTGGGCCAAATCCTGACTGATGACGATCCATTCTTGCCCTTTTAGTGCTTGGAGTTGATCACAATTTATGGGCTTCTGCTTTGTCCACTTGCCTTTTGAGGATTGACCACATGTTCTCAATGGGATTAAGATCCAGGGAATTGCCTGGTCATGGATCCAAAAAATTGATCTCTGAGCCACATCATTATCACTCTTGCCTTGTGACATGGTGCTCCATCATGCTAGAAAATGCATGGATCATCACCAAATTGCTCCTGGATCGGAAGTTGTTTTGCAGGACGTTATGATACCATTATTTATTCATGACAGTGTTTTGGGGCAGAATTGTGAGAGACTCCACTCCCTTGGATAAAAATCAATCCCACATATGGATGGTCTCAGGATGCTTCACAACACAGGACTCATGGTAGTGTTCACCTTTTCTTCTTCTCTGGACAGTTGGTTTTCCAGATGTCCCAAACAATTGGAAGGGGGCTTCATCAGAGAAAATATCTTTGCGCCAGTCTTCTGCTGTCCGATCTTTGTACTTCCTGCAGAATTTCAGTCTGTCCTCGATGTCCTTGACTCCAGGCCATTGTCCAAAATTCTTAGCCTCACTGTGCATGCTGATTCACTCTCACCCACCTGCTACCAATATTGAGGAAGCTTTGCACTGGTGGTGACACGATTTAATAGGATGAGATGGCCTTGGCACTCTTGCTAGGCACTCTGGGATGTCCCGAAGCCTTCTTCACAGCAGTTGAACCTCTCTCCTTGATCTGGTAAATGGTTCTTTCAGGTGCAATAATCTTTGCAGCAATTTCCTTGCATATGAGGCCATTTTGATGCAAAGCGATGATGGCTGCATGTCTTTCTTTGAAGTTAAAGGGTTAGTTCACCCAAAAATGAAAATAATGTCATTTATTACTCACCCTCATGCCGTTCCACACCCGTAAGACCTTCGTTAATCTGAACACAAATTAAGATATTTTTGTTGAAATCCGATTGCTCAGTGAGGCCTGCATAGGGAGCAATGACATTTCCTCTCTCAGGATCCATTGATGTGCTAAAAACATATTTAAATCAGTTCATGTGAGTACAGTGGTTCAATATTAATATTATAAAGCGACGAGAATATTTTTGGTGCGTCAAAAAAAAAAATTATATTGATGGTCTATTTCAAATCACTGCTTCATGAAGCTTTGGAGCGTAATGAATCTTTTTTGTCGAATCATGATTCGGATCACGTGACAAACTGCCAAACTGCTGAAATCACGTGACTTTGGCGCTCTGAAAGGCTGATTCGATGCACAAGATTCATAACACTCCGAAGCTTCATGAAGCAGTGTTTTAAAATCGGCCATCACTATGTAAGTCGTTATTTTGTTTTTTGGCGCACCAAAAATATTCTCGTCGCTTTACAATATTAGTATTGAACCACTGTACTCACATGAACTGATTTAAATATATTTTTAGCACATTTATGGATCTTGAGAGAGGAAATGTCATTTCTGGCTATGCAGGCCTCACTGAGCCATCGGATTTCAACAAAAATATCTTAATTTGCGTTCCGAAGATTAATAAAGGTCTTACGGGTGTGGAACGACATGAGGGTGAGTAATAAATGACATTATTTTCATTTTTGGGTGAACTAACCCTTTAACCATTGCTAATGATTGGAAATACTTCTTTCCTCCGTTTATAACATTATTATATCAGTTTGGTCTTATAATCCTGTCAGAATGATAACAGAATGATAGTACCCGTTCACATCTCCCTGTGCTGATGTTATGATTAGTGATGATGTTAGCTCATTTAAAATGCAACCGATCACTCTGCCCAATAATCTAGAAACAATGTAAATATACACCACAACAACTGAATCAGCAAACTTTTCTGGTCTGGGACAGAAATTTGACCACATTCAAATGTATAAATAACCCAAACAGGAAGATTCTGTCATCACACCTACATGTAGTTCCAAACCTGTATGACTTTCCTTCTTCTATTCAGAAGATGTTCTGGTCTATATATATATGCTAAAATTTATTTATTGGTAGATGATAGTAATATGTAAGTGTATATTTATAGAACATACTGTGATCTGATTTTTGTGTGTGATCTGGATCAAATGCATTGGAATGAAAGTGTAAATTCATTAAAAAAATAATAAAATAAAATAAACTATCCGAATTTTAAATTCTATGCAATGTGAAACATGTTTATTTCTAGGTATAATGACCTATTTGTTATTCTAAAGATAAGTTTAGCTTTGAGTCCACAGCACATGAAAGGAGAAGGACTTACACAAGAAAACCTCCTGCTGTTTCATTACCCTTTCATTGTATCCAGATAGTGCTGGCCTGCAGGTCATTGCGTAATTAATGATGTTCTTGAGAGAGTTTGTTCCTGCTTTGGTCTGTTTCTGCCTCTTCCTACCTATCACTGTGTCTTTCTCAGTGTTTCTCCTGACAGTCCCGGAAGGTCTGTTTACCCAATAAACCCATAATTTCCTTTGAAATTTGGCATCTGAAGGGTCGTCATGGAGACGGGTTCTTCAGAGACAGCAAGACAGGAAGGAAGAAATCATGGTTTTTAATAAACTTCACAGTCAGTACAATCAGTGCAGGACAGCAGACCCACAAACAGCCCCTGAAAACAAGGGTTTTCTTGACTTACAGTGGCTTCAATGAGTGCACATTGTTCTCTGGTCAATGAAAGATCTCCAAGGTCATGTAATTCACAATGTATCCATCAATCAGCTTGTGTCCCTACATCACACACCCCCAGCAACCATTTTCAATAAAACAATAGCCTGGAATTTCATCAAAGATCCAAGCGTTGAAGGATAGCAGTCCATGTGATGTCCTCTTTGATACATTGTACTCTAGTAAAGGCAGTTGATGGATTTCTTTTAGATGTTCTCTGTCCTATATCTTCAGCTAATCATCTTTGCATTCATTCACTCTCTTTGTGTCCATGTGGCATTCATTTAGAGGTGACATTATGCACAAGTAGTCAACACAACATAATGGATTTGTAGAGATGGTGTAATCTTCTCTCATGTTGGGGAGATTTCAAACTACTATACCTCGAAATCCACAGAGAACCATAAGGTTTTATGCTTCTGACTTTGGTTGAAAATTGTTACAATAATTTTTTGATACCCAGTATTTCTCTACAGACTTGTCTCTTGAGGTATTCATGTCAGTTCTTGTGGGAGGATGTTTGAGTAGAGCTAATCTTCTTATACTTGTAAGTGAATTATGATGTGACATTACTCAGGAGATATACTTAGTCAGGTTTAATCTGCTCAGACTGACAGTCCAAGAATTATGATACATAAATGTCAAGGTTTATTATTATTTAAATCAGTCAGTAGTAAATTGTTCTTAAACTGTATTTCTCTCACACACTGTCCAATGCCCTGTCAAAGTTAAATATGAGAAAAATGTTTTATGAACTCAAATCTTTGGCATTCAACCTATTGGCTTTGGGTGTTGAAAGGCAGTTTTTTCCAAGAAGTGAGTGTGTGACAGTCCTTACTGTATCCAGCACTTGTGTTGTGTGTTTTGAGACTTTTTCAGCTCTTAAACGTGAGCAGTTATTCCAGGTGGGAGGAAATTATAGGGAATAAAACCATGGAAATCCCCTCAGTTCGATTTCAAAGGATACCACTTAAAATGTGTGTTTATCTCTGTACATGCCAAGACATCGAACTGAAAGAATATCTTTATTCAGCATCCAGACGTATGAGGTTGAAAAGTGAAAAAACTCATAAATATACTATGATGAGCTGGGTGTTTCGTGTAAAATGCTGAGTGGGATTTTGTTATAATCACCTACATATTTTAAAATAACAAGGCTGATTCACCTAGTAGATTTTCTAAATGATTATATTTAATAAGGTGTTTGTTTTTTTTGTTTTTTTTTGTTTTGTTTTTCCGTGTGTGTGTGTGTCCTAAAATTAAAACTTTAATGTAACCGGTAATAATAATATAAGCTTGCACAAAAATAATATTGAGCATATATACTGCATGGACAGCAAATGTTCCCTGATCAAAGTTCCTCTACTAGAAATTTCCAGTTCCACAAAGTTGAGTTCATATGTATATATATATATATATATATATATATATATATAAATATAGCAATGCCTTCATGTGTCTCTCCTTGAGCCTCATGCAGTCAATAGGACCTGACCTCTGTCTCTCTAGCTCTGCCTGCCTCAATGATTGACGTGCGTTTTGTGTTTGTGTATTTGGCAATTTGCTATGTATCTACACATCATGTGTCCTAGCAGGTAATTGAAGTTTATCTCATGGCCACTGTGGAATCACCAGTAGCATGTTGTTTCAGTCAGCGTTGATGTTTGAAATCAAAATACCTGTCTGTCTTTGTTAACTTGATTGACAGGACAGAAAGACCCTGGCCTATGAATGGGAGAGCAGATGGGCCATTTTCATTGAACAGGGAAAAAAAAAAAAAAAAACATGGGGGGGGTTTTTTTTTTTTTTTTTTTTTTTTTTTCCTGTTCAATGTTTGATGGGTCAAAGTTCTTCAGCACAGAACTGATGCTTGATATCACACTTTATGACTCGGGGGAGGGAATTTTTTTATTTATATTTATTTATTTATTTATTTATTTTCTTCTGCACTTTTTTTCTTTTCTTGTCATTCAACAAACCCCCATTTTTTTTGTCTGCTCACTTATGTTTTGCCCAAGCATCACTGAGATTGTTTATGGAAATAGTCTTTATCTAAGTTCTCCCCATCTCATATCTTCACCCTTAACTGAGTGTTGCATCTAAATGTGGAGTCTCTTTTAAATCAGTGTGCCACTGTTGCTTTAAATGCTTTGGTAAATGCTTTAATCTCAACCTACGTGCTATACAACACAGACAAAACACTTCTTTGCAATGTGCCGTATCTCTAAAGAGCCATTGTTTCATCATAGAGAAGAAATTTGACTTTGGAATTATCTTGGATATTACTTCTAATATATTTAACTGATAAAATGTCTAGATAAACTGCTATATTTGTAAACAAATAAACACATTATGGTTCATATGTAAAATAAGTTACATTTGTACTTGCTCAGTATGTTGTGGCATTGGAATGAATATAGGCTAAATGCACTAAATTGGTATTTGTCTTATAGACAATATGAAATGACAGTTGCCACCATGTGTAAATTTGATTTCATGCTGTCATTAAATATGATTAGTGCCCATGCATTTGATGAGCCTAGTGCACCAGTATGATAATCAGAGATCTGGTGGTGTTGTGGTGCTTACATGGACAAACAGAGTTTGAATCTGGCTTGTTTCACCCCTATATTTCCTCATGTTTCATGTTTTCAGTCTCCTGTAGAGTTTTTTGAGGGAGGGGCAGGCTGATGTTTACCAGCTTCATTTCCTCTGCATTTGTTCATTGAAGTATGACAGCTGCAATTTAGCAAAGGTTGAAAGTACAAATAACATGTGTCAGAGCAAATCATACATACGTAATACACAATGCGCTCAGATGTATTTGAGGCCCCCGGTCGCACCACCTCTACAAGGCCACACTGAAATGTGGGCCACAGATCAGGGACATCTCCATGCCAGCCCGCCCACAAGAAGCAAACCCCTCTGGGCTTCATATCTAAACCAAAAACCTTCACCATTCCAGATCAGCATAGACAAATGTTTAGCAAGCTGTCGAGTTTGTTCAGGGAGAAATATTTCAAGAGTGGTGAACTGGATTATGTTCAGGCTGCACACATTTAGATTGTTATGCCTATAGTCTATACAAATAGTCTGAATATATATATATATATATATATATATATATTTCATGGCATCAACACATCTCAAAAAAGTTGGGACAAAGCCATGTTTACTACTGTGTGGCATCCCCTCTTCTTTTTATAACAGTCTGCAAACGTCTGGGGATTGAGGAGACAAGTTGCTCAAGTTTAGGAATAGGAATGTTGTCCCATTCTTGTCTAATACAGGCTTCTAGTTGCTCAACTGTCTTAGGTCTTCTTTGTCGCATCTTCCTCTTTATGATGCACCAAATGTTTTCTATGGGTGAAAGATCTGGACTGCAGGCTGGCCATTTCAGTACCCGGATCCTTCTTCTACGCAGCCATAATGTTGTAATTGATGCAGTATGTGGTCTGGCATTGTCATGTTGGAAAATACAAGGTCTTCCCTGAAAGAGACGATGTCTGGATGGGAGCATATGTTGTTCTAGAACTTGGATATACCTTTCAGCATTGATGGTGCCTTTCCAGATGTGTAAGCTGCCCATGCCACAAACACTCATGCAACTCCATACCAACAGAGATGCAGGCTTCTGAACTGAGCGCTCATAACAACTTGGGTTGTCCTTGTCCTCTTTAGTCCGGATGACATGGCGTCCCAGTTTTCCAAAAAGAACTTCATATTTTGATTCGTCTGACCACAGAACAGTTTTCCACTTTGCCACAGTCCATTTTAAATGAGTCTTGGCCAAGAGAAAACACCTGCGCTTCTGGATCATGTTTAGATATGGCTTATTTTTTGACCTATAGAGTTTTAGCCGGCAACGGCGAATGGCACGGTGGATTGTGTTCACCGACAATGTTTTCTGGAAGTATTCCTGAGCCCACGTTGTGATTTCCATTACAGTAGCATTCCTGTATGTGATGCAGTGCCGTCTAAGGGCCCGAAGATCATGGGCATCCAGTATGGTTTTCCAGCCTTGACCCTTACGCACAGAGATTGTTCCAGATTCTCTGAATCTTTGGATGATATTATGCACTGTAGATGATGATAACTTCAAACTCTTTGCAATTTTTCTCTGAGAAACTGCTTTCTGATATTGCTCCACTATTTTTCACCGCAGCATTGGGGGAATTGGTGATCCTCTGCCCATCTTGACTTCTGAGAGACACTGCCACTCTGAGAGGCTCTTTTTATACCCAATCAAGCCAATTGACCTAATAAGTTGCAAATTGGTCCTCCAGCTGTTCCTCACTTTCAACATTTGATGTTATCTATATTCTATTGTGAATAAAATATAAGTTTATGAGATTTGTAAATGATTGCATTCCTTTTTTATTCACAATTTGTACAGTGTCCCAACTTTTTTGGAATCGGGTTTGTGCATATATATATATATATATATATATATATTACAGTAACGAGAATCAAACAAGAACCATTATTGGAAATTAGAATTACAAAAAGGCCAAGGTTATTGTTTTATGGCATTGAGAATTTTGAGAGAAAGTGCGTAACTGTGATGCAAGTAATGTGAAGTAATGTATTTCTTAGATTTTTATTTTATTTTCAGATTTTATTTTATTTGTGAGCTAGGGAATTTAAAGTTCAACATGTATTGATTTATTGTAATAAAGGGCAGCATTTAGATTCCTCATTGACTTTGGTTGGTTATTTATTTATTTTCATTAGTAAGCTATAAATATTAAATGTACTGATTCCATTATACAGAGCTGTACTTGTGAAGGATATGTAGCCTAGACATGCAGTCTGTCTGGAAGAAGGCAAAGATCATATTTCCAAATACAGGATAACCCTTACGATAATTACTAGGGTTAACAGGTTAACACAGTCAGTATGCTGTGTTAGAGGACAGAGTCTCTCTTAAACAAAGTCTCTCAGTCTTCTCTGTTCAGAATCAGAACTTTTTATAGTAATTTGTTTTGGCTTACTGCCTCCTTTAAAGTCTTGTTGAATAAAATAAAATGGACCCCTGTTAATAAAAGTGAGAAAAATATGATTTATGAAAAGTTCATCCATCAGAGGGTCTACAAAATGACCTTTCCTGTTAGACAAAAGACGGAGAACTCACAGTGACAGATGAATGAAGGAAGCTCTTTTCCTTCCCAGGATGAAAGCACTTTCCTATCTCCGATAGCCGATAGCCCCTCAGCAAAGGGAGTAGACGTCCACATCCGCAATCAGCCTATCAGCTCTCTTTAAATCTGAATCTTCAGCCCTCCAAAGTCCTCTTTAGGGAGAACCGGCACTTCCTTAGACCTGCTCGCCCCGGCTGAGGTTCAGATGCCTTAGGCAGAGGAAACAGGTCTTTAGTTTGGCTTACGGTGAAATACAGCCCATTCAGCACATGGGGATTTGGATTAGAGCGGGTTTGGGTCATTTCCCTTTCAATAACTGCTTTTTCAATTTTATTAGCTGACAGGTCTAAGAATGGGATTGACAGTGTTCCCTGCGAGCAAGTGCAGTCACTTCCTGTCTTAAAATCATAGAGGCACCCATAAAAAGTACTTTCACTTACAAATCTGAATGAACAAATATGTTGCCGTCGGTAACATACACAAAAATCATTGTTTAACAATTACTTTTTCTTTGTCAATTAAAATTACTTTTCTATTACAGACAAAATAACAAGAAATACAAAGTTCAGTCATGAAACTCTAGAAAGCACAGGCTGATGGGTCCTTAACGCAAGCTGATGATAATTACAGCATGAACTACTTGGTACAAGCTGATTGGTCCATGTCACTTCTACAGCCAATGAGCTTGTCGCTCACACATTTAAATGGCTGGTTACATTGATTATAGTAGTTTGCAGTGTGCTTTAGAGTTCCTCTAAAACCCTCCACCTTCCCCAGCTCCACCTGTATAGATCTGCTATGGATTAATGATATGCTATTTGTGCAACTGCACTATGTTTTACTCGCAGCAGCGTATCGGCATATGTATTGGCAGTAGCAAGATCCTGTACTTGCTCTTCAGAAGTAGAGATAATCAGCAACAGCAATAATCTACAACAACAGAAATAATCTACAGCAGCAGCGTAGCAGATCTATTCAACCAAGACCAAATACATTAACATTGACATATCCATTACCATGCTAAAAATCTTCCAAGAGTTGTCATGATTGAACCACGTTTTTTTTTTTTTCACATTTTCCCACTACACTACATTTTTTATTTATTATAGCAGATGAATGGTTCTATTTTTCAGCCTGATTTCTCCCCAACCCCTCGACTGAAGAGGCTAATAGCACGACCCTTGCCCAGTCAAGGGCATCGGGTTAGTAACAGTGAGGGGTTAAAATTCTCATTGCCTCTGGGGGCTTTCAGGATTAGTTTTTGGCCTGTGTTGGGACAATTTGCTGTTTGTTCTAGATACAAGGTCTCTTTATAAACATTATGATGCCGTATGCCCTTTCTTTCTTTCTCTTTCTTTCTTTTTCTCTTTCTTTCTTTCTTTCTTTCTTTCTTTCTTTCTTTCTTTCTTTCTTTCTTTCTTTCTTTCTTTCTTTCTCTCTTTCTCTCTTTCTTTCTTTCTCTCTCTCATTTGTCTTCATGAACGAGGCAGAGTGGAATTGATTTCATACATTGAACATAAATAAAACTAAACGACAAGTCAATAGCTAAATATCAATAGGGCTGAGACCTTGAATTAATGAGTGAATGAAATACGAAATTCTTCATGCAATATGTTTGTTATTTTGCCTTATTTATATATGGTTAGGGAACAGGAAATTATTCATATAGACTTTTAGACCCCACTGTATCTGCAAAACAGCAGAGTGAGGTATTAGATTGACTTTTAAATGAACCTGAAAACTGTGGTTGTGTGACTGTGTAAGCGTTACTTGTTTTCATGTTTTTTTTTGAGTATCCCAAGGCAGTTCTGTTAACTGAAAGACTCATAAACATAATTAAAGACACATTGAGTGTCTTTCAGAAGAGCTGCTCTCAGACACTAAAATTTGATCAAAGTCTCACACATTAAATGTCTGTCTTTGACCTTGTCTTTCTCTTTCCACTTTTTTTATGTCTCTTTATCCCTCTCGCTATCATTTCAGTAATCCAGTTTTTATCCCGTATCTGTCTGTCTACTTCCCTTATCTTCTTTCCATACATGCTTTTGCCCTTCAACTTTCTAAGTGGCTCATTTAAAGAATTAGTAGGCCTATATACAAAATTGAAATAGACTCCCCCTCATTTCATTCCAAACTTCTTTGATTTTCTTTCTTTTGTGGAACACAAAAGGAGAAAATTTGGTCCACGTAAGTATAATCAATTAATGGGGACTGAAGATTTTAAGCTTCTAAAAGGACACAAAAACAGTGCATATGACTCAAACTACATACTCCTCTGAAGTGATATGATAGCATTGGTGATTTTCCCTTCCAGTGAGCTACAGTATTAGCTCCTTCAATTACAGTAGGTTTCATTATGGCTTCATATCAACCATTTTTATGGTGCTTTTTGTCTTGTGCACTTCCATTATATTAAAAAGAGTGGTCAATATAATACACATTTAATAAATGAAAGAAAGTTATAGGGGTTTGGAAATTACATTAAAGTAATGACAGAATGATTCATTTTCTGCTAAATTGTCCTTTTAATATATTTCTTTTTTTACAATTTTATTTATTTTTTTTATTAATGTGTCACTGAACTCAACCAGCATCCAGTGGTATATATGTATGTATCCACTTATCAATGGATCTGCCTACATCTGTGTATGTTGGGAGGCTGCCATTTTTCAGTCGAAAGCAACCAGAGAGCATTTAAAATGAAAAACACATTTTGTCATTGGGTGTGTATGACTGGAGGGCCAACTCACACACGCTGAATAAATCAGAAGGTCAAGACCATTACGAAGGCAACTCCCTATGGAGCAACCCAACACACATGCAAACGTACTCAGGAAATCTGTCATAAGTCATTGACACTGCATACTTTGATTAATCATATAATCCAATTTCTTTCATATCACGATTCACTGAAGCAGTGCATCTTTGTCTGATTTTGGTCATATATGCGGTTTGTTTAATCCTGTTCCAGCTGCCTGACTTCACTCTGTGGTGGAAAGAAATTCAAAGGAGTAACAAAGAGATTGGCATGATGAGCTTTATAATGGTTCAATGTACACTATAGTTTAAAAATTTGGGGTCAGAAAGTTTTACTTTTTTTTTTTCTTTTATTCAGCAAGGACATATTAAATTGATAAAAAATTATGATAGAGACATTTATAATGTTAATTATAATGATAATGTTTCAAATAAATGCTGTTCTTTTGAACTTTCTATTCAAAGAATCCTGAGGAAAAAAAAAAAAAACATTAAAGTTTCCACAAAATATTAAGCAGCACAACTATTTTCAACATTGATAATAATAAAGCATGTTTCTTGAGCACCAAATCAGCATATCACAATGATATCTGAAAGATCATGTGACACTGAGACTGAAGTAATGATGCTGAAAATTCAGCTTTAACATCACAGGAATAAATTTCTTTTTTTAAATGTATTAAATTAGAAATCAATTATTTGAAATTGTAATAGTATCTCCAGTATTGATGTTTTTTAATCAAATAAATGCAACCTTGGTGAGCATAAGAGACTTCTTAAAAAAAACATTTTAAAATCTTACCAACCCCAAACTTTTAAACAGTAGTGTACATCCTCTTATCCCTACTAAAAACCCTCAAATCATGATGATTTGTGAAGGGGATCAACAAATTAATTGAAAATAATCTGACTGATTAATTCGCAAAATGGCCTGTGAATAACAAAACTATATATAACAAAACTATCTTATGCCCTTTAGAAGTCTTGGATTCTTGTGCACATGGTGCTTTTATGGGGCTTTTTTGCCTGTTTTGAGGACATGATAGCAGAATTTTTATTTTTGGGTGGACATCTTAATTAGCTAGACTTCTTTGTCAAACCAGCTTCACTAATAAATTCAGTATTATAGTATTAAAGTTTGGTGCACAACTCATCCTACGCAGTTTGTGATTTGGATATGAATGGTGCGTAAAATCATGTGGATTAAGGGGAGTTGTACTAATACTTTTCTAAACAGTCAAGCATACACTAAAAAATGCTGGGTTAAAAACAACCCAAGTTGGGTTTAAAATGGACAAATGGTTGTTTTAACCGAGCTGTTTGGTTAAATGTTTGCCCAGCATGTGCAGTTTTATTTAACCCAACTATTGTTTAAAAATTACTATATGGCTGGCTTAAAATGAACCCAAAATAGGTTGGAATTAAATATCACACAGTAAAATCCCCCGAGTTAAATCAACTCTGCTCGGAGTACATATGGTCCCTTCTAAATAGTGTTAAAGTAACACTGAAGCAAGTAACACTGAAGTTAATGAGATAATTAAGATAATTAAATTCTTCAGTGATTCTGCATGTTAACAGCAGGTGTTCATCACTAATGCACAATCATTATTTAATTAATTGCTTAATTATCTCTAACTTTAACTCTGCTTTAGTGTTATTTTAACACTATTTAAAGAGGGTCCATATGTACTCTGAGCAGAGCTGATTTAACTCTGGAGATTTTGCTGTGCAGACACATAATTACTAGAGGCAATAAAATAATGAAAAGGTGAACATTATTAGGAAGCAATTTATTAAATGTTTATTGTTTAATTGTTATTCATTAAACTTATTAAAGGGTTAGTTCACCCAAAAATGAAAATTCTGTCATTTATTACTCACCCTCATGCCGTTCCACACCCGTAAGACCTTCATTCATCTTCAGACCACAAATTAAGATATTTTAGTTGAAATCCGATAGCTCTGTGAGGCCTCCATAGGGAGCAATGGACACTTCCTCTCTCAAGATCCATAAAGGTACTAAAAACATATTTAAATCGGTTCATGTGAGTACAGTGGCTCAATATTAATATTATAAAGTGACAAGAATATTTTTGGAGCGCCATTTAGTGATGACTGATTTCAAACAATGCTTTAGGAAGCATCGGAGATGAATCAGTGTGTCGAATCTGCTGTTCGGAGCGCCAAAGTCACGTGATTTCAGCCGTTGGCAGTTTGACACGCGATCTGAATCATGATTTGACACACTGATTCATTTATGCTCTGATGCTTCATGAAGCAGTGTTTTGAAATCGGCCATCACTAAATAAGTCATTATTTTGTTTTTTTGGCGCTTCAAAAATATTCTCGTCGCTTTATAATATTAATATTGAACCACTGAACTCACATGAGCAGATTTAAATATGTTTTTAGTACCTTTATGGATCTTGAGAGAGGAAGTGTTCATTGCTCCCTATGGAGGCCTCACGGAGCTATCGTATTTCAACTAAAATATCTTAATTTCTGTTCTGAAGATTAACAAAGGTCTTACGGGTGTGGAACGGCATGAAGGTAAGTAATAAATGACAGAATTTTAATTTTTGGGTGAACTAACCCTTTAATATGTTCATTTATTTAACATATTAATAAATGTTAATTTCCCACAATTTTTGGTTCATTTTAAGCAAGCAAATACAGTAATTTTTAAACAAAGTTGAGTTAAATAAAACAACCCAGCAGTTTAGGCAAACATTTAATCCAACCGCTGGGTTAAAACAACCCAATCACTGGGTTTGTCCATTTTCAACCCAACTTGGGTTGTTTTTAACCCAGCATTTTTAGAGTGTAGCATTATTACCTGAAAGATGATAAAATAGGCGATAAAACCCTAGCAAATATATATTTTTATATAACTGCATAGCATCACCCTGGTGACCACACACAATAGCATACTCTAGGATCCTCATTGAATTATTCTAAAACCAAAATTCAGAATACTTTAGCAACACCCTGGCAACCACCTACAATCCATGTCGTAAATTTTGCATGAGAAAGCATCACTAAAATATACTTTCTAATTGTTTGTGTGCTTGAAGAGTTATGGGAGCTGAACAGGACATGGCTGTTCCAGGCCGGAGAGGGGCGTCTGCAGCACTACAGTATGTTCCTGGACGAGACTCAGGAAAGGCTAATCGTTGGTGGAAAAGACATCCTGTACTCTCTCAATCTGGAGCGCATCACTGCCCCTCACAAAGAGGTACATGCATATTTGCATACACGTTCTCAGGCAACATGTCTGTCCAGCATTGTCATCTGAGTGTGTGTGTGTGTGCATGTGTGGTACAGTTTATCAGCTCATTTGGCTCTTGAGTGTAAGTTGCGCAAATCAATTTACGTCTGTTGCTAAATCAATCTCAGCATAACTACACACATACTTATTAAATAAATAAAATCAGCACTCAAGCAAATAGAACACAGAATAGGATTGCAACCATCTGCTTCCCTACAATTTATGGACATTCACAAATCCTTGTGCTCGTTTTTCAGTTGTTGCACTGAAACTGTTAATTAGGGGCCAAGCACTGAAGATGCGTAGGCACCTATTGTAATCATTGCCGTTTTTCTTCTTCTTATTCTTCTTCTTCCGCTCTGGAAGTCTGTGGCAGCCCATAGAACCACTTGAAGGAAAGTTATGAAATTTGGCACACAGATAGAGGACAGTCTGAAATTTAACCACAGCAATTTTGGAGTTTCTAACTCAGTCTCTTTAGCGCCACCACCAAATCCAAAATTGCACTCATATTTATGCTAATAGCTTTTGAACCGCAAGGGCTAGAAACAAAATTCTTTTTTTATCTGAATCCTTGGCTCAAGACAATTCGACAGCAGCACACAAAAGACTTGGTAGAAATACAAACACGGATGCGTGTGTAAATTAATTCCAAACTAAAGTGTCTTATTGCATACGAATTCCCCTAGTGGCAGTCGTATGGAACTTTCAAAATTGTTGTGAAGCAGCTGTTACCCTCTGCTTATTCACTATGGTAAAATGAATGAATATACTGTATCCACACAAACCAAATGACCACCGATCAACATAAATAGTTATGTATAAAACAGTCATTATGGACATAATAATTCATAACCACACATTTTACAGAAATGATGTTTATAACGATTTAGTGCACAAATATTTTTTACCTTAAAATTCTGCATACACATATGGTTTGTTAATTCACAAGCTTCCATACGATTTTAAATTGCAATTGAATGTCTTCCGATCTGTCATTTGTCAAAGACAGTAAAAATTCAGTTTTACTGATAGTATACAGCTGGTCATGTGATCCCAGTATGGTGCCCGTCATGATTACACCAAATGCAATCATTTTAATGAGTCTTGTTATGCACATGATTTTAAACAAATGTGTTAAAAGTACTTTTCATTTCTTCAGGTGTAAAAAAGTAGAAGGTTTCAAGTAGAAAAAAAAATGTTTATTGAACTTGGAAAAGCCTGTTATATAATTATAATAAAGCCAGGATTATAATTAGTGGGTTATAAAGAGCTACAATTCAACTGTAGAGGACTTGGAATTTATGTTTATATTTATGCATTTGGAAAACTTATTTATCCATAGCGACTTACATTGCAAGGTATAGCTACATTTTGTCAGTTCATGCATTCCCTGGTAATCAAACCCCTGACCCCGGAAAAAAGACCACAGGTCAGAAAATATAACTGTGATAGTATTTAGCCAAGTAGAGTAAGAGCATTTCTGTGCCAGAACAACATTACCAGAACCAATCCGCCTGTCTTTGTTTTAGATTCATTGGGCGAGCTCTGAAGATCAGGTGGAGGATTGTTTAATGCAGGGCAGAGAGAAGGTAAATCTGTTATACATTCTGTATATGTGACACAGTAGTATCCTTTTACATGACTACAATGTTTGATGAAATGTGTTAAAAAAACATTCTTAAAGCTTTTATTTATCTCTTTCTCTTTGTCTCTCTCTCTCTTAGCCGGAGTGTGCAAACTACATTAAGCTGGTGCAGCATTATAACAGCACCCACCTGTTAGCATGTGGAACTGGAGCCTTCAGCCCAGTGTGTGCCTATATCAGAGTGGGTCAGGGAACACAGGTAAATCTTATATACTATAAAAAAAAAAAATCTTGAGCAATGAAAAGTTTGTAAGATAACAAAGCTCTTCCAAAAGCTCAAACTTGCTGTGTGACACACAAGAATGTACCTCATTGGTTAGTAAATTAAACAAATTAGTAAATCGTGGCCACGGGGCTCCATAGTTATATAGTTACATAGTTATATAAAATCTAAGTAAATATTTTTATTGGAAAACATAGCAACACTGTGGCTTCTTTTATCATTGAAACCTTGTTAGGTGGAAGTTAGAAGGTGAACAAACAAAATTACATTGACATGTTTTATAACCATGATGTGAGTCACAGTTGTTGACAACAAAGTCTCAGAGATTCCTCAGTGACCACAGCATCTTTGAAGGTTTTTATTGTATCGGAAGTAGACTGAGGTCGCTGAAAATGCTCCGTTGTTGCCTTGGCCTTCTGTCCACTTTTTGACTTCCATTATGGAAAACAATTCTTGAGGAGGTCCTGTTTGTCTTCTGAGGAATGTGAGGTGACTCACAGATGAATTGTGTCCAATGTTGTGCTGTTGTTTGTCACCAGAGACTGTACTGGAAACTACCCCTGTAGTTTGTGACGGTCACTCTCACTGGGTTCCACACATGGTGGAATCATGCAGAGACTCTTGCGATAATTGAAACCAGTCAGAGTGGTAACAAGTTAAAGCATTTAACATCTTAAGACACTAAAACATTGATCGTGTTTTCAGTTCTGAAATCTTTGATTGTAAAAAGATCCAGATGCTGTGTGTCACCGTGAAGTTTAGAAGCACATTTCAGTTTATAAGGCTGTTTGATAACACAATGGCTAGTATTCAGCTTGCTGGAAGTTCGCAGTTTGCAGTTAGAAGGGAAAAAATACTTAAAAGCATGTGGAATTGTATTATCATTTAAGGAATGTTACAAATCTGGTGGTTTAGAAGCACAGATTAAAGAATGCGACCTACATCTTCACTGCTGTGTGGAAAAGTTGAAGGTTCATGCTTTGCATGAGGCTAACCTGCTAATATCAGTACATCAATATCAAGCTTTGTTAATTTGTACTTTTTTGTCTATTTTATGTCCACAGAAGTGTTAACTAAACAAACTAAAATTATTAAAAATGGTTTTCATTAAAGGCACAATCTGTATTTTTTTGCCGCTAGGGATCACTAACCTCTTCAAAACAATAACAAAGGCATAGATTGATGACGCATTGAATGTGCGTGGACTCATGGAACTTGTCATCATGCCAATGGATCTAATAATGTTTATGGGGAAATAATGTTTATGGCCGTGAATCATGGACGCGATTACTAATGAGAGACAGATATCAGTGCCACACTGTCCTAGGGGATATAAAGGAATGAAGACATTTTGTTCTACCAAACTACTTGAACTACTACTAATACAGGTACATTTTTTTGACGAAATAAAATTGTGAGGTAACGCAGCACTGTTTCACTTGGTCTAAAGTTACACTATCATACTAAACTGCATTTGAGTGTGTTGAAAGTCATAATGTTATTCTATGTATCAGTTTGTTGGCTGTATGAGACAGTAAGCAGTAAGGTAGATCAACATTAGAATACCATACTGATGATATTCTAACATTGAGCTATAAAACATTGATTTGTCTTATGTGTCTTACCTGTCTAATAACGTGCACGAGCGGCGTCTCTTTCAAGTCGAAGTTTGTCGCAAAGCTCTTGCCATCTCGAAAACGGTGCACCAATATTGATCCTCGTTTTATTTCTCCTTTTGTCCCATAGTTTGCTTACCATGGTCCATAATGTTTGAATGAAACAACACAGTGTTTTTCTAGACGTCAAAGTCCTTTAAGACAAGTCATTTCACTCAGCGGCCATCTTTTGAAACGCCTCTCGGGCATCATGGGCATTATGCAATCTCTTTGAATGGGGAAACATTAAATTCTCCAAAACTGTTCGCCAACCTTACAATTAAATTTCATATTTGAAATCACCAATGAAATCTAACAACAACCGGCTCATAAATTGTGTTTCTAAACGCTCCAATCATGACAAAAAAACTGTATTTTTCAGGCTGGATCAAGCTAATGTGCATGCGCAGACCTAAACGCGCGTCTTTTTGGAGGCGCGCGTCTGACTGTTTCTATAGAAACCGGTGATTTAACCGGCAGTTAAACTTTGTCATTGCGGGGAAAAAAATTAGTGCATCAAATCTGCCTTTCTATTGGCTGTAAAAACAAATGATTATTTGTATATACAGTACATCCCATTTTTGTATGCTAAACATTCACATTCTTTTAATTTGCTCATACGGGTGTTGTAGGTTTGAGCCTTGATCACTTCTCTCTCTCCCCAACAATTTCCTGTCATTCTCTCCACTATCTCTCTAATGAGGAGGCAAAATCCCATCAATACTAATGTAAAAGTTACAGAAAGTAGTTCTGGCAGCACTTTCTTTCTGAAGCGACTTTAACACTTCAGCAGCCTGGTCTCCTGAGAGATAGACAGAGTTTGTTTTAGTGTGTGTGGCGGGATGTTTTATCATTCTTACTCTATTAAAATCTCCAACCAAACATCCAGACAAGCGAAAACAAACATCTCCATCCTCCCAGGAGAGCCTCAGTCAAATTACAGAGCGGCTAATCACAGAGAAGTGAGCTTTATTTGAAGGAACAGGCTAGAAGAAAAGAGCAAAGAGGAGATGTTTATTTAAAGGAAAGAGGGAATCTGGATTTGTTCCTGTGCCACATCATGGCAGTCAGCCTGCTGTCTTTCTTTCTCTCTACTTCTCAATCTTTTGCAGGTTTAAGGACAGAGAATTCTAAGGCATTATAATTTTTTTTCTCCCAAATTCAGTTTAATTTTTTTCTCTGTTTTAATGTTTACATTTAAATATTAGTAATCAAAAAGCATGTCTAATTAATTAAAATCATGCTCAATTTATTTAAAGTTTAACAAAAATTTAATTTTGCGGGCCATATGAAATATTTTTTTTTTTTTTCAAATTTCATTTTATTTTCTTCAAATTCTTTTTCTGGATTCTATTTAATGGTTTAATTAACTTTAAATAATCAAAAAGCATGTCTAATTAATTGGATTAAAATTGTAAGGAATTTCGTGTTTTCAGTTTTATTTTTTGCTAAAATTATGATTAAGACAAATTTTTTATGGAAATAAAATTAAGGCATAAAACATTAACCATTTAAGTAAGCTTTTAAAATATAATCAAACAAAATTTAACAATATCTGTTTTTATTTATTTTTGGCAGACAAAGTGCTGCACAACAGAGGTTTACTGCTAAAATTAAAACATGGAAGAAAATTTGAGATTTATTCCTTAAAAAAAATCAGTTTTAATAATTTTATTATTATTATTATTACTAATACTTTGAGAAGTACATTTTACTATAAATTAGTAATATAGTTCTGTCACAATTTCTTCAAGTTAATACTTAATTTTTATTTTGACGGGTTGTCGTGACGACCTTTGAGTTTCTGTGTGTAAGGTATATGATATATTTCTCAAGTAAAATGGTGAAATGCTCATGAAGTGACTCTCAAAGCAGCTCTGAAGATGAAGTTCATGTCAAGTGTCATCATATATATATATATATATATATATATAGAGAGAGAGAGAGAGAGAGAGAGAGAGAGAGAGAGAGAGAGAGAGAGAGAGAGAGAGAGAGAGAGAGAGAGAGAGAGAGAGAGAGGACTTCAAAAACAGTTCAAAAACACCACAAGTGTAACCTGTGCTTAAGTATGCACTATAGATGTAACCGCACCGTTCGTTCACACAGATCACTCAGACTTCATATTTACATAGTCTTTTGCAGTTTAATATTCACAACCCTACTTTTGATTTATTCATCCATGACATTCTTTTAGATTCCATGGCTCCGTCTGCATTTTCCACATCACAGAAATCATAGAAGTCCCTAGAATTCCTTTCTCACCTCATTCCCGCTTTTTATCTTAACCAAGTTCAGAGATCAGAACTCCTGGCTGGGAATAGGAAGCACTTCTGGCTCCCTGACCCTCCGGCAGAGGTGAAGGAGAGAGCCACGGGCGTTGTGGGAGCCATAGGCAGGAGATCAGAGCGGGTTTAATTAGAGGAGACAGGCTTCAGCGGGGTGCCTGATAACTCCAGCACTGAGCTGCAGGCCGCCAGCACACGCCTCAGTCTGAACAGCTATCCCCTAAACACTCAGAGACATTAATGAGATGCATACGAGGCACATATGCATCTGTGCACATAAGAGATGGTCTTTGCATTCATATATACACAATACGACAAAGATGGATACAGGTACCTGCACAATTATACACACACTCGGCCCTGGAGTGCGGGGATGACATGATGCAGATGTAGCTATGATGACAGGAAAGACTGATAAAGCTACAGAGACACAGACCAGAACTGGAGGGAGAGCGGGTGAGAGGAGCGTACATGTACATGCAGGCGAACGCCCCTGCACACATTCCTTCCCTAACATCAGGAATCTAAGCACCGTTCCAGCCCTTTGCGCCCATACGCACTTCACCTGACACATCACAGCACACCGTTCCTTCCACTGTCTTCTCTTTCACCAAAACCCTGTGTTTTCTCATGGGATTTACACATACTTATACTGTATACTAATGCACCCACATTATTAACACCTTGCCAGAATAAATACATAAAACTCTGTTTTAAAACCTATTGAGTGTCCTAATATAACATAACATATAACATAACATGTAACATAACATAATAAAAATGTGTTGCATGTTAATCACAGTTAAATTAAAATCTGTTGTAGTTAAAATTTATATTAACATTTAGCCTACATTTGGCAGACACTTATGCAAACGACCTATTGTACATTGTATCCGATTAGATCAGTTCTTGGTTTTCCTGGGAATAGAACCCATGACCTTCCCATTGATGATGCTCTAGTTTACTGTTTGAGGTACAGGAAGACTTTAAATAAATGCGATTCACTGAACTTTAAATGCTGCAGTCTGTAAGTTTTGCCTCTTTGTCGCCATTGCAATTGGAAATTGGAATTTTCATTTTACCTGGGTTGTGCATCGGCACGACTCCTCAGCGCTGATGAATCTAATGTTTTGAGGAGAATGTTTGGGCTGTCAGTCACCGCACTGGTGTGGATACTGTACAGATACTACGTCTTGGAAGTACGACCAAAATAATACGTTTCACCGGAAAATGTCATCTGAAAAAGTAACATGTCTGCCACTTTTGTTCTGACCAAAAGTTAGCTCATCACATCAAACTGTGCAAATTATTATTATTGTTATACTTTGTTCTCAAATTGTTAATGTTAACAACATCAACATTGCGTGACTATGTGTATTTAGTGTGTATTAGTGTTATTTAATTATCATTATCTACCTGTCTTACCTGTACAGCAGAAAAAAAGCAATCTCTGCGTCCATTCAAAACAGATTTCAGGGCACCTTTCAAAAGCCCTGACGATATTTTTATTCTTGTTTTCGCACAGGCCTGGTCGCATTCCCTTTTTTGCTGTTAGCCACTCTGCAGTCCGAAGTCTTTTTTACTACTTGGTGATTAGTAATTGTCAATGATGATGGTCGTCTTTACCATTCTTGGTTACAATCCACCATCAAAATAACAAGCTTAATTATTAAAGCTGCTGTAAAAGAGTCTTCAAATGATCTGCCACCTGCATCGTCTGGGACTTCTTTTTTATGTATACAGACTTGACGTATTGACGCAAAGGCAAACTCGTATTTCCCATGGAAACCTATCAGTACCACTCAAATTAAAAATGATTACAAGCTTACCGTTGTGAATCGGGCTGAGGCAAAGAGATAGTTTTGAACACTGGCTGGATATGTACTTGCAATAATTGATTTTTGATAATTTTTAACCAAAAAAGTTTAAGTACACCTCTAAATTTAATTTCAAAAATAACTTTTTTTTTTTTAGCATTTATGGTAAACTAAAATATACTTTCAGTGTCATTTCTTAAAACTTGAAACATGTATTTAAATATGTATGACCCTGGACCACAAAACCATAAGGGTCAATTTTTTTGAAATTGAGATTTATACATCATCATCACTGAATAAATAATCTTTCCATTGATATATGGTTTGTTAGTATAGGACAATATTTGGCAACTATCAACTTACAACTATCTGAAAATCTGGAATCTGAGGGTGCAAAAAAAATCTAAATATTGAGAAAATCGCCTTTAAAGTTGTCCAAAGTATGTCCTTAGCAATGCATATCCACTCACAAAAATACATTTTTGAAAGAAAAACAAAATCCGCCATCGGTAGGAAAACGGTAGGAAATTTACAAAATGTCTTCATGGAACATGATATTTACTTAATATCCTAATGATTTTTGCCATAAAAGAAAAATCAATAATTTTGACCCATACAATATATTGTTGGCTACAAATATATCCATGTGACTTATGACTGGTTTTGTGATCTAGGGTCACATATTTGTAAGGGAAATATTTGTCGTGGGCATAACTTGTAGTAGGGGGTGTAATTTGTAGGGCCGTGGTTTGTTGTTGTTGTGGGATGTAGTCCGACACACTTCGTTCATATGGATCCGCAAAACGATTAAAAATGGTGTATTATGCATGCCAGGCCAGTAGTTGGCGATGTCACATTGTAAAGAAAAACTATGCACCTATAGTCTGAACGCATAATACGCATGCACATAACGTCACCGTTTTCATGAATATGCTTTTTTGTAGTTTACACAAAGACGATAACGGTATCTTTTTCAAAAACGTGCACTTTGAACCCTGTTTTCAAAAGTTTGTGTTTTCAGGCTCCTAAAACATCATTGTCATGTAAACGAACGGCCAAAACATATAAAAAGTTTTCAGAAAACGGTATTGTGTAAATGCCCCCTCAGTGTCAAGGGAAGATACAATCATGCTTAAAAGGCATAGGCAGCTCACTTGGTTTTGGACCAGACCTTCACATACTAGTAATTCCACCAACACTCAGTTTCGGTATTCTGCAGCTGTCAGTTTCAGGTGAACTCTCACCTAACATTTCAGCCGTCCTAACTATACGCAACACAATCGCTAAACCTCATTCAAATCTGAACCATGTGTCCACCCACAAGGTGTGCATGTGAGTTTGTGTATGTGCATGACTTCATCAGCCTTAAGGTGTGCTGATTATCATGTGAATCTCATACTATTTCATCTCATCTATGCCACAAATGTTACTTCAGGCACATCATCTGCTTAAACAAGCAGATACGCACACGCACAACCATGTGTGTTGGCCACGAGGGCTGATGCCATCGGTCTAGTGATCACAAGACTGTGTTAAGTAAGATTTGTACCTTTACAAAAGACCTTACGGCCCCTCTGCATATACCCTACATAGACCACAGCCAACTTTTATGATTTATACTCATAATTCTCCCATGTAACGGCACGCTTCATAAAATGAAACTGAAGTTATGGTTTTGGCTAAGGATTTATTTCCATTCCAGTTTTGTATGAAGTTAGAGGAGCGAATGATCGAAAAAAAAAAATGTCTACCTGCTGAAAGAGTAGAAGAATGATCTAAAGACAGGAAATGATGGATGGAATGGTGTTACATGTCTGGTGTTTGTTTCTCCAGGATCACACAGTGTGAGAACACATAAATCAAGCTTGTGAAAGCCTGTTTTGTGACACATGTTGTACAGCTTATACTGTCACCTTCTGGTTAAAGTGAGCTTTGCAGTAACGGTAGAGAGAATGTGATTCTTCAAAGGGCTTTTCATGTGGGGAAGGACTTGGATGTGGGCATTCAAATCTCATTTTACCCTCCATTGCTTTACCTGGATGGTATATTTCCCCTGAGATTGCAGGAAATGCAGTGAAGGCCTGTATGTTTTATGATGGAAAGCCACTGTAATATACAATGATACTGATGTGTTAATACATTATACTCAATGATACAAATTGCCCAAAGGCTGATTGATTATTTGCTGTGTTGTTTTTTTCTTCTTCTTGCTGCATTTCTAAGAACTGCAGTTTCAGATTTCTATTTTGTCTACCCTTCTGAAAATACCAGCTTAGACCAGCATGTCTTTCCTTGCTGTTTGCCATGCAGCAAAACTACTGGAGTTAGTCGACCAGCATGATCTTTCTGTTGAAATTGGTTTACCACCTCTTGCTTGTTAGGTTTTTAGAACCTAGAGGGGACCAGTATACAAAATATTATATATGCTAGGTGACCAGATGATATTTTAAGTGGGGATAATGTCATGAGAAAAAGATCATTTGAGAAATTAATACTTTTATTCAGCAAAAATTATCAAATTGATATGTCCTTATGTTCTGATATCAGAGATCTTTATAACCTGTCAAGGTAAAACTGTGGTAACCCAATTCAGATGCTCCATCTACTGTACCACAGTATGTCAGTTTACCCTTATTAGCTGATAATTCTGATTATGTTCAAGATGGACACATTTATAACATAACACCTGATCGCTAGGTTTTCTCAGAGGAGCGCTTTCAATCTCATCTGAAATGTGCAGTGTTGGGGGTAACGCATTACAAGTAACATGTACAACGTAATCAGAATACTTTTTTTGATGTTGCAAGTAATCCATTACAAGTAACATGCATTATGTAATCGGATTACTTTTTGATCTAATGAGTAAAGTAATGCATTAAAAGTAATGTGCATTGCAAAATCAGATTACTTTTTTGATGTTACAAGTAATGCATTACATGAATTATGTAATCAGATTACTTTTTGTTCTAACAAATAATGCATTACAAGTAATGTGCATTATGTAAACAGATTACTTTTTTATTTAATGAGTAATGCATTACAAGTAACATGCATCATGTAATCAGATTACTTTTTGTTCTAACAAGTAATGCATTACATGAATTATGTAATCAGATTACTTTTTGTTCTAACAAGTAATGCATTACAAGTAATGTGCATTATGTAATCAGATTACTTTTTATCTAATAATGCATTACAAGTAACATGCATCATGTAATGCATTAATTGTTAGATCAAAAAGTAATCTGATTACATGATGCATGTTACTTGTAATGCATTATTAGATAAAAAGTAATCTGATTACATAATGCACATTACTTGTAATGCATTACTTGTTAGATCAAAAAGTAATCTGATTACATGATGCATGTTACTTGTAATGCATTACTTTACTAGTTAGGTAAAAAAATTAATCTGTTTACGTAATGCATGTTACTTGTAATGCATTACTTTACTCATTAGATCAAAAAGTAATCTGATTACATAATGCACATTACTTGTAATGCATTAATTGTTAGATCAAAAAGTAATCTGATTACAAGTAATGTGCATTATGTAATCAGATTACTTTTTGATCTAATGAGTAAAGTAATGCATTACAAGTAACATGCATTACGTAAACAGATTAATTTTTTTACCTAACTAGTAAAGTAATGCATTACAAGTAACATGCATCATGTAATCAGATTACTTTTTGATCTAACAAGTAATGCACGACAAGTAATGTGCATTATGTAATCAGATTACTTTTTGATCTAATGAGTAAAGTAGTGCATTACAAGTAACATGCATTACGTAAACAGATTTCTTTATCTAACTAGTAAAGTAATGCATTAAAAGTAATGTGCATTCCAAAATCAGATTACTTTTTTGATGTTACAAGTAATGCATTACATGCTTTATGTAATCAGATTACTTTTTGATCTAACAAGTAATGCATTACAAGTAATGTGCATTATGTAATCAGATTACTTTATCTAATGAGTAATGCATTACAAGTAACATGCATTATGTAGTCAGATTACTTTTTGATCTAACAAGTGATTCATTACAAGTAATGTGCATTATGTAATCGGATTACTTTTTGATCTAACGAATAAAGTAATGCATTACAAGTAACATGCATTACGTAAACAGATTTCTTTATCTAGTAAAGTAGTGCATTACAAGCAACGTATTATGTAAACAATTTTCTTTTTGATCTAAAAAGTAATGTATTACAAGTAACATGCATTACATAATCAGATTACTTTTTGACGTTATGAGTAAAGTATAAAAAATGTGCATTACATAATCAGATTACTTTTTTTGATGTAACGAGTTAAGTAATGCATTACAAGTCACATACATTACATAATCATTACTTTTTTGATGTTAATACAAATTACATTCTAATAACAAATACATTTATTTACAGTCAAAAAAGTTTCTGCAGATAAAGTATTTTCAAAAACAACAGTCACAGTAATAGTATGAACTGGAGCTGAAATATAGCTATTGATGCATGATGTCCACTATAGTGGACAGATGATTAATCAGAATTTTCTGCCAATCTAAAATCAATACTTGGAACATTTTTTTTTTTTACCTGCAAGAGTCTCCTAGGATAGAAGGAATGGATGGATATTCTGGAGCAACTTGAAATTTCTTGGTTTGGAGGGGGGGGGAAATAGACATACAACAGCTTGCCACTTGGTTGCAATGTATAGGATGATGCACTAGGGTCCACTGTAGATGTTGATGTGCAACTATGCCATCAAAACCCATGCATGCATATGTAAGAAAATGCTTTGTAAATAGCTGTCCACTGTTGTGACCTCTATGCATGAAAGGGTTAAACAATAGTGTGTGTGTATGACTTTTACATATGCTTTTTATGTTACATTTAGTATTTTGAAATTACCAAGCTAGTCCACATAACATGGTAAACCTGTGTGTGTGTGTGTTTGTGTGTGTGTTCTAGCAGGAACGAGAGTTCAGTTTGGAGTCTGATCACATAGAGAGTGGCAAAGGAAGATGCCCATTCCATCCCAACAGCCCTTCAGTGTCCACTGTGTACCGTAAGCATTCATCCATTCTTGCAGCTTCAGTCTCCTTCAATCCTCCATCTTTTAATCTATTTAATATTCTCTCTCTTTGCCCTCCTTTCGTTTACAGCCAAATATCTTTCATCCCATAATTTCTTTATTTATGTGTAGCTTCCCCCTTCTCCTTTTCAGCGTGATGTTCAGAATGTGTGTGTTCTCGAGTTTTGAAAGGAAATAGAGTGCATTCTGAGCCAGGGGCCACTGAGCACAAAAGCTCTTCATAACACACTTCAGCTCGAATTCTTCAGAGCGCTCATTCACATGGCGACAGGGGTCTGATTGAGAGATGAATTTGATGACTTCCTTTCTGAGAGCAGCTGCAGACTTTATTCAGCTGGACTATTAATTTAGTCTCTCCCAGTCGGCACCAGCATCAGGATCGTTCATTATAAAGAATGTTTAGATGCTAAATTGATATTGCCCTGCCCCTGTAGATCATTACTTTTTGACTTATTGGATGTATTACTCACACTGGTGAAAGGGAGGCAATTATTTACTAGTGTCTGCAGTGCCACCTAGTGGTATCTAAATGTATGACAAAATGAATACCAAAACTATTATGCATTAGTGTTTAGCAACCATTGTCTGTAAATGTTGAGGTATACGCCTACTGTTGTGAAATCATATCATTACTGAACTGATTTAAGAACGATATTAAATGATATTTAATAACGTTATACATTGAAAACTGCTTAAATTAAAGGGATAGTTCACCCAAAAATCACCCAAAAGTCATCATTTACTCACCCTCAAGTTGTTCCAAACCTGTATGAATTTATTTCTTCTGCTGAACACACTAGAAGATATTTTGAAGAATATGGGTAACCAAACAGGCCCAGGGCCCCACTGACTTCCATAGTATGGAAAAAAAATACTATAAAAGTCAATGAGGCCCATCAACTGTTTGGTTACTGATATTCTTTAAAATATCTTCTTTTGTGCTCAGCAGAAGAAAGAAATTCATACAGGTTTGGAACAACTTGGGGGTGAGTAAAGTATCACAGAATTTTCATTTTTGGGTGAACTATCACTTTAAAAAAACACTTTAGCTTAATACAACAAGACTTCCATGATTTCAATCCATTATACTGATTTTTTTCTCTCTCTGTCTCTTGTAATTTATGTTTGATTGACAGGAGGGGAGTTGTTTGTTGGCTTGTACACTGATTATTGGGAGAACGATGCTGCTCTATATCGTCTAGGCAACCACAGCTTCATTAGGACTGAAGTGGGTGACAGACAGCAGCTGAATGGTGAGAGAAAACTAAAACTTAACCAGAATGACTAATTTTGTAAGCCGGGTTAAAAAAACAAAACAAAAACATGCTGGTTGACAAGCTTTGAAACATGTCAACCTAGAACTAGAGTCAATTTAATAGTTAACAGTTAAGTGGGTATTATGTTATGAGAAAAAGATAATTTAATAAAACTTTCTTTCAGATTTTTAATTTAATTTTATTTATCTTTAAAGATATTAAATATTAAATATATTTAATTTTTGTTAAATTATTATTTTTAACATTATTATTATTATTATTATTATTATTTTGGAAAAATATACACTAAGGTTCAAAGGTTTGGGGTCACGATTTTTATTTTTTTTTTTAAGAAATAAATATTTCAGCAAAGATGCATTAAATAGATCAAATAAGTATTTAAGTTTTAATAATGTTTCACATTTTATTGTATTTTTGGTCAAATAAATGCAGGCTTGGCATAAGAGACTTCTTTCAAAAACATAAAAATGTTTTATGCAATATTGCAATATTATGCAATATATGCAATATTGTGTGTTACATGCGCTTTTTATATTATATTTAGCATTTTGTAAAAAATTACCAAGCTAGTCCACATAACTTGATAAATGTGAACCTTTTAGATATTTGGATCCCCAAATATGATCATGCTAAAATTTAGATATAATTTTACATGCATAAAGACCCAATTTATACTGTGAAAAAATTATATTATAAATAAGTCTAAAATATTATTTGTAAAGTTTATCATATTTTTTCTACATACTATAATGCTGTATTGTTCTATTTGTTTATTTATTATTCTATTATTCAAATATTTTTATTTGTTTAAATATTTATGTTTTTTGTGTGTATTATTTATTACAAATTTCACTACAAAAAGAAACTATATTAAATCTATTTTAACTGGCAATGCATTTTTTATTATTATTTAAAAATGTTATATTGTTAAATTTCTTTATTTTTTTCGGGAAAACAACAACAACAACATTTTTTACTGCCACAAAACAATGGATATAAATGTATATCTGCTGGATGCAAAAAGATTCAAGAGTGATGTACAGGCTGCCCTGTGTGTGGTTTAGAGAGGCCTGTGGCATCCTGCTGTGAGCTGGTTTAATGTTTCCCTTTGCTGTATATCTCCTCCTGCAGCCATACGGGAGCTCTGGCCTTCAGCCCAGATCGCTACGACTGAGCCCAATGAAAGTGATGATTTTACCATGCGTATCACTGTAGCAAAGCTTGTGCCCTCATCGTGGGTGCAGTTAGCACATCAGCTCCACGCCAAAAGATAAATTCAGAATAGTGTACTACAATACTACTACTACTACTGTTTTTGCTATGTGTATACTGTGCATAAAATTAAACTGTTCTGTATATATGGAATACATACTTCACCTTCAACAATTGTGCATTTAAGTACAGATAGTTTTGTTTTAAATTCTAATTGGGAGATGCATGAATAAACCTTTTGTCCAGTTGCAATGCACAAACAGCCTATGTTAGCAATGTATTATTGTAATTTTACCGTGCCTGTGTAGGTTTTAACACACATTTCAGTGTGTATTAAAGGGTTAGTTCACCCAAAACTGAAAATTCTGTCATTAGTTACTCACCCTCATGTTGTTCCACACCTGTAAGACCTTCGTTCATCTTCAGAACACAAATTAAGATATTTTTGATAAAATCCGATGGCTCAGTGAGGCCTGCATTGACAGCAAGATAATTAACACTTTCAATGCCCAGAAAGGCACTAAAGACATATTTAAAACAGTTCATGTGACTACAGTGGTTCAACCTAATGTTATGAAGCAGCGATAATACTTTTTATAGCGACTTTGACAATATCTAGCGATGGGCGATTCAAAACGCAAAACACTTTACGAATCTTTTGTTTCAAATCAGCCAAAGTCACATGATTTTAGTAAACGAGGCTTTGTTATGTGATAAGTGTTTTGAAATTTTTTTTGAATTTTTTAACATTTTAAAATGTTTTAACATCTAACATAGAAGTCTGTAAATATATAATTGCGATTAATCGATTTGACAGCACTAATATTTACTGTCTTTTTACAGTCTTTACTGCTTTTCCTTATATTTCCTTATATTAGTACTGATTGAAAACATCTCAAGGACTCATCTCAAATAGCAATAATAATAATAATAATAATAATTGTAAAAGCAATTTTAAAAAAAAATTGAAAATGCAATTTGGTGAAACTACAGTATATGAAACATATTCCATACTGTATTCTGTTTCACATACTATTTTTGCACAGTATGCAGAAAGAAGTATGCTAGTATTCATTCTGAAGATTGTACATTTCTTGTGTGCATTCTCTGACAGATGATGAGTCTGTGCTAAGAATACAGTGTCGTCTCACACTTCTCACATGTGATTCAGACCCCTGCTGTGATGCATTAATCATACAGAGAGACAAAGAGCGAGGTGTTTGACTCATACCATCCGTCTCTGTGAGACCTGTTCACATCCATTCAGACATAATAAAACTCGGTCAAATACTGAGGTCATCTGCTCAATAACATATGAGTGTTTAAAGCATATAGCACAAAACCAAGGAGACTTTTAAAAATTTTTGTGTACACTCGTGTGCACCCCCAGTCTGAGGTTGAGGTCTGTTCATGTTTTGAATGGTGTTAACTGGTGTTAAGTGTTCTCGCTTATGACTCATGGAGCACTGAAGATCTAATCCCACTCATGCTCACAGCACAATGCTGTAGCGGCCCGATATGCAGATCACACTGCATAATAAGAATTCATATTGGATTATATAGGACAAATGCATTTTGCACATAAAATGGCAGATGTATATATCACGTGTTGTTTTGCATGTTGACGATTCTTCATCCTGTAATTATAGACCAGTGCTATCTAAACACCTGCTGAGTAAATACACTAATGGTCAAAAATAATTAAGTTTTTGTTGTTGTTGTTGCTGATTTTATGTTTTTGATAGAAGTCTCTTATGCTCACCAAGGCTGCATTTGAATGCTTAATATTTTTGTGGAAACCATGATAAACTACCATTCAAAAGTTTGGGGAATAGAATAGAATAGAATAGAATAGAATAGAATAGAATAGAATAGAATAGAATAGAATAGAATAATTTTATTAAGCAAATATGCATTAAATTGATTAAAAATGACCATAAAGACATGTATAATGCTACCAAAGATTTCAAATAAATTCTGTTCATTCAACTTTCTATTCATCAAAGAATCCTGAAAACAAAATGGATCACGGTTTCCACAAAATTATTAAGCAGCACAACTGTTTTCACATATAGTAATATGAAATGTTTCTTGAGCAGCAAATCAGCATATTCTAATGATTTCTGTAGGATCATGTGACACTGAAGACTGAAGTGATGATGCTGAAAATTCAGCTTTGCGTCACAGGAATAAATTACCTTTTAAAATATATTAAAATAGAAAAGTATAAATTGTAATAATATTTCACAATATTGCTGTTTTTTACTGTATTTTTGATCAAATAAATGCAGCCTTGGTGGGCATAAGAAACTTCTTTCAAAAACATAAAAATAAAGCGATTCCAAACTTTTGAACAGTAGTTTATGTGTCTGTGCAATTATAACCATATATAGATTTTTTTTTTCCTATAGAGCCAAAGTTTGTTGGTGCAGCAGTGATCCCTGACAATGACGATCCTGCTGATGATAAGGTTTACTACTACTTCACGGAACGGGTGGCCAACATGGATGGAGGAAACAAAGCTGTCTACACCAGAGTGGGCAGAGTCTGTGCGGTATGGCATGTGGATGTCAAAACGTGCTTGTTTAGCTCTTTGAATAAAACTAGGCTTGTTAAGCATTCAAAATTGTAACCAATAATAGTTAGAGAAAGCTTTCTTTTATCATTTTCAATAGCATCTGGGCAGCTGGCTAAACCCAGATACTATTGAGGTTAGCGTGACATCAAATACAACAGAGGGAAAATATAAGCAACTTTCTCTGGCAAAACATTATACAGGTGCTGGTCATATAATTAGAATATCATCAAAAAGTTGATTTATTTCACTAATTCCATTCAAAAAAGTGAAACTTGTATATTATATTCATTCATATTTCAAATGTTTATTTCTTTTAATTTTGATGATTATAACTGACAACTAAGGAAAATCCCAAATTCAGTATCTCAGAAAATTAGAATATTGTGAAAAGGTTCAATATTGAAGACACCTGGTGCCACACTCTAATCAGCTAATTAACTCAAAACACCTGCAAAGGCCTTTAAATGGTCTCTCAGTCTAGTTCTGTAGGCTACACAATCATGGGGAAGACTGCTGACTTGACAGTTGTCCAAAAGACAACCATTGACACCTTGCACAAGGAGGGCAAGACACAAAAGGTCATTGCAAAAGAGGCTGGCTGTTCACAGAGCTCTGTGTCCAAGCACATTAATAGAGAGGCGAAGGGAAGGAAAATATGTGGTAGAAAAAAGTGTACAAGCAATAGGGATAACCACACCCTGGAGAGGATTGTGAAACAAAACCCATTCAAAAATGTGGGGGAGATTCACAAAGAGTGGACTGCAGCTGGAGTCAGTGCTTCAAGAACCACTACGCACAGACGTATGCAAGACATGGGTTTCAGCTGTCGCATTCCTTGTGTCAAGCCACTCTTGAACAACAGACAGCGTCAGAAGCATCTCACCTGGACTAAAGACAAAAAGGACTGGACTGCTGCTGAGTGGTCCAAAGTTATGTTCTCTGATGAAAGTAAATTTCCTGCATTTCCTTTGGAAATCAGGGTCCCAGAGTCTGGAGGAAGAGAGGAGAGGCACACAATCCACGTTGCTTGAGGTCCAGTGTAAAGTTTCCACAGTCAGTGATGGTTTGGGGTGCCATGTCATCTGCTGGTGTTGGTCCACTGTGTTTTCTGAGGTCCAAGGTCAACGCAGTCGCATACCAGGAAGTTTTAGAGCACTTCATGCTTCCTGCTGCTGACCAACTTTATGGAGATGCAGATTTCATTTTCCAACAGGACTTGGCACCTGCACACAGTGCCAAAGCTACCAGTACCTGGTTTAAGGACCATGGTATCCCTGTTCTTAATTGGCCAGCAAACTCGCCTGACCTTAACCCCATAGAAAATCTATGGGGTATTGTGAAGAGGAAGATGCGATATGCCAGATCCAACAATGCAGAGGAGCTGAAGGCCACTATCAGAGCAACCTGGGCTCTCAAACTGAGCAAATAAACATTTGAAATATATCAGTCTGTGTGTAATGAATGAATATAATATACAAGTTTCACTTTTTGAGTGGAATTAGTGAAATAAATCAACTTTTTGATGATATTCTAATTATATGACCAGCACCTGTAATATAATTAAATGCTTGTGAAAAAACTACTTGGCCATCAGTGGAGAAAGATGCTTTTTGCCTCCATAATGGGGCAATATTGTACAGGCATTGTGTTGGCATACATTTCTGAATCTATCCAACCAAGCAATGACCAGTTACTTTTATCTTTGTCAAAATGTTGTGCTGTAAGATAGCACCACCCACAGGTCAGGTGAAATTAAGTGTCTATTTTATCTCTTCCCCTCCGTCAGAATGACCAGGGTGGTCAAAGAATGCTGGTAAACAGATGGAGCTCTTTCCTGAAGACTCGTTTGATCTGCTCAGTGGCTGGACCCAACGGCATTGACACACACTTTGATGAGCTCGGTAGGGGACGTTCTATTATCTGTTTTCCTCTCTGGCAGTCTTTTTTACGCCTGTCTTAAAACATGGAAGTTTACACCTTGTACCTCATCATGGAATTCTAAACATATGCATGATATGGGATGAAACCTAATTTGTTTTCTTTTACTCCACACAAAATCTTTGGAGCTTATTTATGATGCAAAGAACATATTAGACTGGTATGCCAATACTAGGACATACTAAAATTAGTTTTTTTTATATATAAGCTTTTGAATATAAGTGTTACCATTTAAGAGTTTGAAATGTTAACCCATAAAGCTTGCATATATACTTGAATAAAATCAACAGATCGGAAACATCTAGTTAACTTTGACATATTTGGGATTCAATACCCTAATATTGCATACTATATAGTAAAGTTAGAAAGCAACTTTTGATTTATCTCTTGTCTTGGTAATATACAGAGGAAGTCACTGTCATGCTCAGTGTAAAGCATTGCACCATACATTGAGATGGGCCGCTTGACCAAAATAGGCACTATAGCACAGAAAGAAGAAATAAAGGAAGAAGAAATGCATTTTTAGCTTCAGCGATGAGCCATTTCTTCCAGCTCAGTGATTCTATTCATCAGATGCCTCAGAGCAAGACTGCTGATAAATCAGTTTTTGCTTTTTTGCATTTTGCCTTTCGCTATAGAGATTTCATCAAGTATCCATCTGTCCATCTGGATGAATTTGCAATACATCTCCATGTCTTCACAGTATTTATCACATTGAGTATAAGCCAGCTGTGTGAATTGAAAATCCAAAGCTGTTCCACCAGCTGTGTTGCTTAACTGTTACCGAACTTTGTAATCTTAAGAAGGATCTCGCTGATGATCGCTTTGACTTTCAGATGAAAGCTCATTTGTTTTTCACTGACATCGTATCATTCACCTAATCTTTTTCAGAGATGTTACAAGATGAGACTATTCTGTTTATTTTGACAGTCAAAATTATTTTGGCAACATGTTTGTATTTTATACAATTGATCACATTTTCCAATTGATTATTATTTCATAATGAAAGATGTGCTAATTGGCTTTGATAGTAAGTGTAAAGAAACAAAAAAGCAATTTAATCTTATAAATCTTCAATTCATTTAGCTAAGTCAATTCTCTAATATGTTATAGCATTTGAAAACAAAACCATGAACATGCGAATATGTTTTTAAATTATATATATATATATATATATATATATATATATATATATATATATATATAGGAGGTTCAGGTGACAAAGTTGGGTAATTTGATTAATGATGTTGGTCCAGGACAAACAAATTTAACTTAATATAATGATGATACATTTTTTGTGTGCATCTTTCTGTTTTGTTTTAGAGGATGTGTTTGTGCTGCGGAAGAAAGATGAGAAAAATCCAGAGATCTTTGGTCTGTTCAGCACCACCAGGTGTGTGAGGTCACATGTGTCACTCTTATATTCTGTTCATTTTAACAAACAGCAGTCTGAACACTCATCTGCATCTGTTTTTTTCACTCAGCGCCGTGTTTAAAGGATACGCAGTGTGCATGTATAACATGGAAGACATCCGTGCAGCGTTTAACGGGCCTTTTGCACACCGGGAACATTCTGACCACCACTGGAAGGTGTATGATGGCAGGGTTCCCTACCCGCGACCTGGATCGGTGAGTAATATTTGTTTGTATATTGGGTCCATCAGTCACTTTGTGTCATAATCTTTTTGTTATATCAGAAATCCCAGTGTACAAAATGTCACGATGTGTTGCATTTACACCTCTGACACACGGTGTCATTTGGAGGCCCACTTGAGTGAATGTTGAATTTTGGATCTTATGTCTTCAGACACACAGAATCTCTCAAGGCAGATAAGTCTATTTTCAGCATGACTGTGCACATCACCATTCTCCTCAAGCGTGTCATGCCAATTCTTTAACGTTAATGCCTGAATCCGCGTACTTGCAGCATTGAGATGTTTAAATTGCTGTGGTCTGAATTATAATTATATCTGATATGTGCTGATTAATGTCCTTCTCTGGCTATTTATCTCCAGCCGATAAAAGAGTCAGATTGGTTTCCAATAGTTAGTAATGGCCTGTAATTCACAGTCATTTTCTCTGGTGTATTATGTCTTGTCATATTGAAGGACCAGGGTTTTTCTGTAGTTCACATCTTAAAATTATTCTCATTTCTTGTGTTTCCATGTGCAGGTAGGAAAAGCATATGAAAAAAAGTGTGTCTGACAGCTGACCTTTTAAAAGGCAATTTGGTGGTTTGAGTCATGCACCACTGGATTTCTGATTAGTCTCTTGTTCTAAAAGGTTATAGCAGCGAGAAGCAGGACAGCTATTCTCAAATCAGGAGAAACAAAATGGAAGAATGGAAAGGCTTTTGTGACTTGTGTTTATGAGCATATTCATATTCACCGCTTCTTGTCTCTCACAGTGTGCCAGTAAGATAAACGGAGGCCAGTTCTCCAATTCAAAGGCATACCCGGACGAGGTTCTTCGTTTTGCGCGTTCCCATCCCCTCATGTTCCAGGCCGTGCAGCCCGTTCACAGGCGGCCCATTCTGCTGGACACCGAAGGAGGACGTAAACTCACACAGCTGGCGGTGGACCGGGTAGAAGCTGAGGATGGACACTACAATGTTCTCTTCATAGGGACTGGTACTCAATTTTAGTACCTGTATAACTTTATACACCTAGATCTGCACCATCATATAGTTGTTATGTAAGGATTGTTGCTTGTGTCAAACTAAATATTTGCAGCAGTTTATTTTTTATATCTTAATTGGTGTTTTGTGACTTTAAAGGTGCAGTGTGTACATTTTAGCGCCATCTAGCTGTGAGGTTGCGAATTGCAATATTGGGAAGCTACGGTGGCCAACACAGGACAAATCGTCGTCTGAGATAGAAGAGAGTAGCCAGTCAAACAAACGCGCTCTGTAGAGCAGTTTGTCCGTTTAGGGCTACTGTAGAAACATGCCGGTGCAAAATGGCGACTTAACATCTAAAGGCAGGAACACACCAAAGCGACGGTCGGCCGTCTGGCAGTTTTTGTTCGTCGGCCAACTAAGTTTTCTCAGTGTGTTCCGCACCGTCGGCTGAAGTTGGCCCTCGTCTGCTTTTTTTTTGGCCGATTCAAAATGTTGAATCAGTGTCGGAGCTCGTTGTTCCGTCAAGCCATCTGATCATTCTGATTGGCTGTTCAGATACTGCCACCTGCTGGTTCGGATAGGCATTTCATCTCACACAGGCGCAGAACTGACATGCTACTTGGCCGTCGGCTGTCGGGTGTTGGTTTGGTGTGTCAGGGCAACTTTGGACACAGACACTGCCGTCGTGAGCCAACCCCGCAGTCTGATTTCGTCGCCACTAGTTCGTCGGCGTCGGTTTGGTGTGTTCCGGACTTAAGGGAACCCACAGTGTATGTAGATAGAAATGGCTCATTCTAAGGTAATAAAACATAACTGTTCATTATGTAAGGTCTTTATACATCGCTGAAAACATAGTTATGTATATTATATTGCATTTCTGTCAATAGATCCTCCTAAAATTTACATATTGCACCTTTAAGGCAAACTGTATTGTATCTTTTAGTAGATATACACTGTGATATATAGAAATTAATACACTTTAGATTGATAATAATCAGACAGACATATCGGCATATTAGAATGATTTCTGAAGGAACATGTGATATTGAAGATTGAAGTAATGATGGAATAAATAACATTTTAAAATATATTGCAATAAAAAACAGTTGTTTAAAAATTTTAGTATTTCACAATATTACTGTTTTACTGTATTTTTAATCAAGTAAATGCAGCCTCGGTCAGTGTAAGACACTGAAACAGTACTAAAATGTCTGATAAAGATACACAGGGCTTATTTAGCGCAATGATATCAAAATATTACATAAAATGTATTTTATCAGTAAATAATTCAGGTTCTCTCTCTCTTGAACTCAGATAATTCTGTAGTATTAAAAATGATCACAATCTACAACAAAGAAGCCGACACAGTTGAAGAGGTTCTTCTGGAGGAATTGCAGGTTTTCAAGGTCATCAGAAGTCCTTATAGTCTTTATATTGAAACAATTTCATTTCTCTTAGAAACAATCTTCACACTAAAGACTTTTTTTTTTTCTCATTCTAGGTCCCTGTTCCTATTACAGAGATCCTTGTCTCTACCAAAAGAGTAAGACTTTTTCACAGACACTGCAGTTTTCCACCTGGAGATGGTGGTATTGAGTAAACTTTTCATGCATGACTGATCAGCATTACAAGTCTTGATACCTTTGGCAAATTCAGCATTCATAACAAGACAGATGCTTTGTAGTTAATTATAATGCTGACAGTTATTACTAAATACTATGAATCAAATATGAGATTCTTTTGTTATTTGTTATTACTGTAATATATTAAATTATTTAGAATATACAAACAATGCCCACTTCAGTAGAATGATTTGATCTCAATCATTATGCTAACGTGGTGATTTGGACATAATGGCTTTCATCACATGTAACAAAGCAGTTGACAGCAGTGTGTTTGTATCTCCATAGCAACAGCTGTACGTGGGCTCTGAGCTGGGTGTAACGCAGATCCGTGTGCACCATTGTGGGCTGTACGGTTCCGCCTGCGCAGACTGCTGCCTAGCCAGAGACCCTTACTGTGCCTGGGACGGGTCCACGTGTTCCCGGTACTACCCCGCAGGCCTGTATACCAAAAGGTACCATTTCAGTCAGATACATAGAAAAATGTATATCTTATATTTAGTCAAGTCAGATTTATTAGTATAGCACTTTTCACAGCACATATTGTTCCAAAGCTGCTTTAGATAAAATAAAGCCTTAAAGGGTTAGTTCACCGTAAGACCTTCGTTCATCTTCGGAACACAAATTAAGGTATTTTTTATGAAATCCAAACGCTCTCTGACCCCTCCATAGACAGCAATTTAATTACCACTTTCAAGGCCCAGAAAGGTACTAAATCTCCCTAAGATGTTTAGGTAGGATAAGAAGGAAACCAAGCAGGCACATAGAATGGACCCAAAAAGTATGATATATTTAAGTTGCACTCAAAACGGGCAATTTCATTACATAGATATAAAAAAAATCTGAAACTCAAAAATTACACTTGAGCTAAATTCACTTTTCTGAGCCATCTTTTTTTTTCCTTCTTTCTTTTAACCAACTGATCTCACAGTCATTGTTGGTGGATATATGGAGCTAGTTCTCCCTGTTCACCTGTTGTCTATCATAGTGGTTCCCAAACTTTTTAGCTTGGAGTACCCCCTGAAGGGATTACCATACTTCCACGTACCCCCTCTCTTCCATTTCGACTGCTGTCACACCTTTACCATTAATGGACAATATTTGCCCCCTAAATTGATTTTCCAGTGCATATTTTACCTTTCTGAATAACTTTATAAAATAAATACTGTTTTAAATAAAAATGTTCAATAGAGAAATATGCAATGATAAGTAAAACTTTTAAATATTAAACTAAAACCGGTGGCAGCAAGTCACTGTTTTTATGAGTGAATCATCGAGTCATTCATTCAGTAACGAAGCAAGTGGCTGTGAATCAATCATTGAATCATTGACTCTCACGATTCGTTCAAAGCCGCAGAATTGTATTGCGAAACCCAGACGTGTGTTGTAGTTCTGCTGTGGTTTTCCTTAGAACTATTATTTCATTGCAAAATAGAGTAAATACTGACGGTACTGTGTTTAAAATGAACGTTTTATTTTTTTACCTGTTGTATAATAATGTCACGTTTGCAGTCATGCGGATATATTTGGGAACAATGCATTCTTGCTCGTTATCATCATTAAATACAAGAACTCACACAAGGTATGTTTTTGTATCGGAGAAGTTTTGAGTCTTAAATCGAAATTAATCAATTATCTGTGTCAATATTTGTTCTTCACGCGAGTAAGTGCTGAATCCTCACTTTTACAAAGGTGCATTGTCGAGAACGACAGTAATTTAGCGCCATTTAAAGCAGATTCTGCATGCAATCTATCATATGCATGCTGCTGGTGTGGATACAGTAATTTATGACTGCAAAAGATGAGGTCATTTGATTAAATGTACTGGATTTACGACATTTTGGCAGTTAGAAATACATGCTCGATTTTAATATTATTTTAAGGTAGAATTAAATGAACTACTCAGCAATTTGTTCGCGTAAGTTACCCCCTTTTGTCACCTCACGTACCCCCAGGGGTACGCGTACCCCAGTTTGGGAACCACTATCACATTAACTATGGAAACTTTCCAATAACATTGCACAGCCAGAAAGTGTCCAAGTACCTAATTTTGAACAGTATCTTTTATTATTTGAAACCTAACATAACAATTTTGTGAAACGCGTCTTGTAAAGTGTTTGTGACATTTTTCTTTGAAATGAATGCTGCATAGTTTGATATTTTGTTAGTAATGCAATGATAGCAAGACATTAAGAGGAAATTTTGATAAATGACAAAAGTCACAAGTTTAAGATAATTGAGTTTAAGTCACGAGATAATTAAGTCACACTTAAAACCATCAATTTCATTACACATATATAAAAATTCTAAACCAAAAGTGATTCTAGAACTTTTCTCAGAACTAAATTCACTTTTCTGAGCCATTTGATGCAATGACTTTTAACCAAATGGTCTCTCAGTCATTGTTAGTGGAAATATGGAGCTAGTTCTCCTCAATTTCATTCAGTTGAACATCACATTTCAGGTGCTAAAGAGGATCTTTTCGTCGACTGAGAAACCAAAGACTGTTAGTGAGTTTTTGAAATGAGCGCATGCGTAAGAACAACCCTCCTCCTTCACAGCTCTTTTCGAGGGAACGCCTCCCAAAACTCGTGCACGAGTATTGGAACACGAGTGTTTACCACCGGCATTCGCTGTGTTGTGTTAGTGGATTCATTATGTCGGACTCACCGCAGGTAACTCATAATCTGCAGTTGTTACTCCTGTCTCCTGACAAAAACATTGCATGCGGTGCCTGTGGAGTGTGGAAAGTTACTGGAGAGTCTCTCACAAGGAACGTCATGGCAGTGATTGACAAGCCAAAGGGCTAATCCGCGCACGTCTTTCACAAGGAACATAATGCAGTGATTGACAAGCCAGAGGGCCAATCGTTTATGCGATGATCATGTAAACGATTGGCTGATGTTTTTAAGGCCCTACCTCGTGCACAGATGATGTATATTATTATTCCTTTCAGTGCACCTAATAAATAGTCTTTTATCACTTAGTAAAGACAGTTTCAAGTAATATTGCAAAAATATATAAAACAAAACATCCTCTTTAGCACCTTTAACTAACATTTTCTGGCTGTGCAAAATGTTCAAATACAGTACCTTATTTTTAATAACATTTGAAACCTAACATGTCTCTTTAGAAGTACAATTTTCCTTTCAAATAAATACTGCTTGGTTTGATATTTTGTCACGTAGTGCAATGACATTCAGACATCTGGCTGTAAGTGTCCAAATACTTTTTGGGGCCATTGAATTTAAATTATTATTATTATTATTTAATTTTCCATGAGGTCATTTATTAGCTACTTAATATTTATGATAATAATTACATGTAATTGTACACAGTTATTGCGTAAATGAATAATGTGTTCTTGATTGTTTAGCTGTATGTAGATAGATATTAATGTTCTCCAAGGGTGGCAGTCTTTTCCTTTAAACCTCTTGTAGCAGGAGTCATTACATCTTGTGCCTCTTAACATTTAATCTTTTAGCCTTAATCAATCTCAAATAACTCTGGACATTTGGTAGAGCTGATATTTGGGGGATATATAAAAACGCTCTGTAAATATCAGCCTCAGACTGGTAGTGCATATACTGAAAGTATTGAGACTGAAGATTGCTTTTATAATAAGAAAAGATTAAAGACATAAAGATTCCTTGACATTTGGAAGAGTTTGTTTTATTTCCATGAACTCTGCATTTCTTGATTAAGTTCTACAGTTCTTTTAGTATGTGAGAATGTTAATGTATGTACACCAAATCTTGTCCGGGTTCCAGCCCGGTGTTTCCATTAGTGAACTCACTGAGTGTGTGTTTTTGTGAGAGCTCTTTTGATGTTTCACTCAGCCGCAGGGTAGCGTGTGTGCGCTTGTGTTTCGAGCGTATCGGAGCAAAGGGTGAGTGGGAGTGTTTGCTTAATCCCGATTCAAAACCCTGTCAGCTGTCTCAGTGTGGTCATCAGTTTGAGCTTGTTAGCGATTGAGGCTAACACCTATCGCCCATATTAATACCCATCACACGCTCACTTTGTATGCAAAGCCAGACAAGTCGCACACAATCGGCACCAAATGCCTGTCAGAGTCATTACTCACAGAGTACCAACAAAAACCGGAGCGAATCTGACTGAATTTCTGTCACCTCCTTGTGCTGTTACAAACCTTGGGCGGCAGGATGATATTATGACAATTGCAGGCAGGCAGACAGGCTGTGTCTGGGTTTTGTCAATGTCTCATTTTTCTCTTTTATTCTTTAGGCGCTTCAGACGGCAAGACGTCCGCCATGGCAACGCAGTTCAGCAGTGCAATGGGCTTCAGCTTAGTGGTATGTTCTGGCGACAACCTTATCATTGGAGAATACTAGTCTTAGGAGCTTTATAAGGAAAAATGAGGCGGATGAGATTCGTGAAAGTTGAAGAGGTCATGGTACAGTTAATGAGAGTCTCTGGATCTTTATTCGCAGATGGTGCTTTTACTTTAGCAGACAGACAGCACAGTATATTACAATAGAGCGTGACACTGTCCGCTCAGTTCTTCTCAATGCTGCCTTATTCCAGAAGTAATTTTATCATTCTTTTTTTGCTTCATAGGCATTTCAACTTGAATCAAACTAACATCTAATATAAGCGCTTATATTAAACATTACAACATTCAAAAAAAAATATTGAAGACAAAAAGACAAAAGTCGTCAGTTTGAATCTAACAATGTATATGGTAGAATGAACTATAGGTTCTAAACTATAATGTGAATGGAATCAAATCAAAACAAAGAATCAATAGCTTTATGATTAACAGTGTTTTATTATATAAGCACAACATGTTTTATATTTTTTTTTTGGTAGAAAAATATTCAGATGAACACTACCATTCAAACGATTTGGATCAGTACCATTTTTGTTTTTATTTTATTTATTTAGGAAATAATAGGGAATATATCATGAAAATCTGACTTTTTTGTGTGTAATTGCTATAATCTGGTCCCCGGTGCATTTACCAACCCAGAAAGCATGAAAAAGGACAACCCAGTAACTTTGTTTTTGCAAGCCTTTCTCTGCAAGCATCTGATTTCGCTCCCCTTGTGACATAGGAAGGGGATCTTATTATAAAATTACCGCCCCTTAATCTGCACATTTCAACCCACGGTGCCATTGTTTTGTTTTTGCAAGCAAAAACGGTGTACCAGTTCTAAGGCTATGGTAAAAGTTTGAGCTAAGCATGCTAACTGTTCTGTCGTTGGCTGCACACATGAGCACAGAACACTATTTAGAGTCTTATTAGCTTAGATGGCTTGCAAGTTGACCCTGGCAACCTCGATTGCTAAAAAAGGAGTGTTTCAGTTCAGACGATATTTTGGAAAAAATATTAGACCATTCACAGCATTTGATAGCAATCATAAATGTTAGCCTGTGTGTATGGCTCTGTTTGGCAAACAGGTACACTATGTATAGTGGGCGTCCATACAGGTTTTGCACAAAAGATTAAAGGTGCCCTAGAATTGAAAATTGAATTTATATTGGCATAGTTGAATAACAAGAGTACATGGAAATGACATACAGTGAGTCTCAAACTCCATTGTTTCCTCCTCGTTATATAAATCTCATTAGTTTAAAAGACCTCCGAAGAACAGGTGAAGAACACCGACTGTTACGTAACAGTCGGGGCGTACGCCCCCAATATTTGCATATGCCAGCCCATGTTCAGTGCATTAGACAAGGGCAGGATGTCTGGATGTGCACAGCTGAATCATCAGACTAGATAAGCAAGCAAGGACAATTGCGAAAAATGGCAGATGGAGCGATAATAACTGACTTCTTCTGACTGTCTTTCTAAATGTTTCATTAGTGTGTTGCTAATGTACTGTTAAATGTGGTTAAAGTTACCATTGTTTCTTATTGTATTCACAGAGACAAGAGCCATCGTTATTTTCATTATTAAACACTTTTATCCAGCAAGGACTCAAATGTGACAGTCAAATAACAAGACTTTTACATTTGTTCAAGAAGATTTTTTGTTTTACTTTCATAACTGTACTGTTGTGCTCTATTACAGAACATAATATGAAAAACTCTATTCCTTGAATACTGACAGTATCTGTTCACAAGATGCATGAATATTCAGATTGTGTCATTAGATACTGGCAGGAGTCATGTAGCAGCCATTAACACAATATTTGGATTACTTGCATGTAAGATTGTGTTTACTACGGAAGCTTGTTTCTGCCATGGAATAAAAAATAAAAAAAAAGTTAATTGCAAATTTATTCTCACAATTCTGATTTTGTCATAATTCTGACCTTTAAAAAAAATAAAATAAATAAAGTCAGAATTGCAAGATATAAACTCCCAATTGCAAAGAAAAAGTCATAATTGCACGTTTACCTCTCTCAATTTTGAATTTATTTCTTGTAATTCTGAATTTATATCTCACAAATCTGAGAAAAAGTCAGAATTGTTAGACACAAATTTTTATTCTTTGGTAGAAACAAGCTTCCATAGTTTACAGAGAAATTTGAGTTGCAAGAAAGTGGTGAAAAGATCTTCATATAATGAATAGGCTGTTCAGTATGTGGGTGTGTGTGTGTTACAGAAGAACAAAGCATCTCAGAAAAGCTGGTATATGGTGTGGAGAACAACAGTACCCTACTGGAGTGCAGACCACGATCACTGCAGGCGTCTGTAATGTGGTACATTCAACATGGCATGGACATGGAGGAGGTACAAATAGACATCTACAAGAAGACATACTATAGACTTGTATTATTCTTATATAAAACCTAATATATTATATTAATTTGACATAATACTATCTCAATCCCTACCCCTAAAAGAGAATTTATTTCATATTATATACATATATTTATCTATATAATTAATTTTTTCAAATTATAAAAAATATAAGTAAACAACTTCTGAATGCAATAACAGATTTTTCTTCAAACATGCAGCCTATATATAATCATATAACATGCAGAGTTTACTTGGATTATATAGAGCTCTTGTCAGGTTCAGAAATTATTTCATCACAAGCAATGGTCTGAACCCCTGATGAGAGAAGGCTGTTAAATATAGATTAAAGCTTCATTGCACCATTCTGACCACAGGGAGGCTGGGTAGTACAGCCCCCAGTGATTCGTCTTAAATGAAAAAGAATAATGACATTGGCTATGTCACTGACCATATCTGCTAAGACATTTCTCTGCAGAAACATGGTAAATTAGACTTTCAATAATGGCACATGTATTAGTAGTATTAACTAACGTGAGCATCACTATTACTATTGCTCTCAATTGAGTTTTGAGATTAGAACAAACCACTGAAATTATTACATTTTTGACACGTAGCTCATAATTACACCTCAAAACGTGGGTTGAAGGGAAGTGTATAGCTATTCTTCAAACCAATCAAACTTATGATTTTTGCCTGGTAAATGATAAATCAGGGAAATTGCATAGGCTTGAATTAAAGTGCCCCTATTATGTTATTTTTAAGGGTTCCTAATTTGGTTTTGGCAATCTCCTGCAAGAGGGCTACATGCATCCAAGGTCAAAAAACACATTAATTTTCTCATAATATACATTGAGTCTGAAAAAGTTTGAAGATTCAGTATCTCTAAACCCCTCTTTTCCGCCAGTCTACTCTGCTCTGATTAGTCAGACGGCCCAGTCCGTTGGTCTGACGCTTACAGTGTGCATCAGAAACAAAACGCCTATTACCATATCTGATTTTCAGATTGAAGCTTCTTCAGCTCAACACAGTAATGTTGTCAAAAGTACCGACTTTGATTCCAAGTCGGTACTGAGATTTAAAAATGTGACGCTTTGAGAGCTGTTTAGCAGATTCGTAAACACCTCTGATTGGACATTGTGTTCACATGCTCAACATATATGTCTGTGATTGGCTACAATGATCAACGCACGGGAGCGTTTGAAAGCACACAGAATTGTTTGAATTTGAAAGTGGGAGCATTTGAATGGCCTGCTTTCAAATGCTTCCGTGTGTATCTGTGTAAGCGCTCAGTGAAGAGCATCATTGATGTCTATTTACAACATGTTTTTGAAGCGTTGATCATTGTATCCAAACACAGACATATATGTTGAGCGCGTGAACACAATGGCCAATCCGAGGTTTTTACGAATCAGCTCAACAGCGCTCAAAGCATCACATTTTTAAAACTTCAGTGCCGACTTGGTAACATTGGTAACATTGGCTGGCATTATTCGAATTTGTTACATTGTTACGTAGGTATGTAGCAGGAAGTGAGACTGGAATTGCTGATGTAACCATGTTAAAGGCCCGGGGAAGAAGGAGGCAGGAACCGGCAAATGTTAACAACCTGGTCTCATGGGAGACATGTACCCGTGGGCACGTTTTCACGAGACACAAAATTACGTACCGGCACGTACGTCTGGCTGCAGTTTCTGACAGAAACGAACGCTAGAGGCCGGTAAAACGTCAATGAGCGCTTTGGCTCGTTTTCAGACACGGTTTCGACGAAGGCCGGGGGCGGATTACGGATTCGTAAAGCCTCGTTTTGACGTCTCCTCGCGCAATATCATGTCACAACTTCAAAACGCTTCTTACTGGAGCGGCCGATTTGTAAACAAACGTACTTTGGACTTTCCGGCTCTACGCATTACGCTTTTTTTGGCTGTAACCAAGCTTGCTCGTTAGCTCGGCCGATACGGAGTTGGACTTACGACAAGGAGTCGATTTCCCCCCTGCCTGGGTACGAATCCCGTGAAAGGCGACTGACTGGGGCAAAAAAAAAAGAGATCTAAACGAGCTGAAAAATGGTATACGATCGCGGACGCTTCTTAAGTCACGTTTGCTTTTGTTAGCGCCATCGGGTAGGTTTAGGCGTAGCGCCGGTGGGATGTTATTTTAAAACGAAACGGAGCACAAATGTAAAATCGAGAACTGCGGCAATTTGTCTAAAAAGCAACGTCATAAAGACGTACCGCATTCACCCTATAATCTGCTCCGGCAAAAAAAAAAAAAAGGAACACTCTTTTAGCGCCGCTCAGTGGACAATTCGCAGTGAAACCGCAGCGATATGTACTCACTGGTACGTATTTCGCGACTCGCCAAAACGTGCCTACTGGTACGTTTTCGTCATGAGAACAGGTTGAATGTTAAACATAACTTTAATCACAAAATAAAAAAATTTAAGTAAAGCGGAAGTCCCTCCCAGATAAACGCATAAACCTAAATCAACAAATAAAATTGTCTCGTCTTGCACTGTCGACACTCCTCCTTTTATCCTTCCAGAGCTCCTCCGTGAGACTCAAGACCGCTGTGGTGCACAAGTGACACACATTAGCACTCATGCCACCGGCCTCGCTCCATTCTCACGGCCTGCTTGCCACAGTTGACGATTCAATTGATTATTTTAGGAGACAATAGCTTTATTTGTTGTACCCTTTGATCTTGAACACTTTGCAGACCTTTTACATTCGCTATATTACACACTGCATTAAAGGTAACATTCGAAAAAGCATAATGGGTGCACTTTAAAGGAGGAATCAAAGCTTTACCCAAGACTTGGATGTGGGCCCACCCAAAACACTCTTGCAACCAGCCAGAACACTCTAGCAACCGCACAATGCACTTTTAACTGGTGACGAACCACCAAAACAAGCTACATAAATTCAATTGTTTCCTTTGCACTAGTGTCTTTCTCCCTCCCTCTCTCAGGTGAAAGGTGATGATCGTGTGATTCAAACCCCCCATGGCCTGTTGCTCCTTAAAATAACGAAGGGAGACGCAGGAGTCTATGTGTGCCAGTCCACGGAGCACAGCTTTGTCCAGACGGTGGTGCGCGTCACTTTGGAGGTGCTGGATGAGGGCAAAGTTGAGGGTCTATTCCATAAAGGGGAGGAGGAAGAGGAAGGAGATTCTCTGCACAGACCTCCGCCCTGCACCTTTCCCAGCCTACCCTCCGCCTCCTCAAAGCTCTGGTACAAAGATTTCATGCAGCTGATTGGCTACAGCAACTTCCAGCGGGTTGAGCAATACTGTGAGAAGGTGTGGTGTGTATCCGACAAGAAGAGGAAGAAACTCAAGGGAATATCACCCAAATGGCGGTACACACCCGGGGCAGAGCAGCGGGCGAGAGCACGGGCACCTCGACACACACAGTAAAGACCGTTAGATGATACAACAAACCATTTAAACGCATGCCTCATGCAGATGATTAAATATAGACATTTATTATTATATTATTATAATTTATTATCATAATTATTATTATATAAAAGAACAAATGACTGATAAAATCATTTAAAACATTTCTTTAGAGTCTTACCGTTGCGTCATTCAATCTGATAACCATTACTCTACAGTCAATATGCCAGATAGTTAAAGGTACACTAAGTAATTTTCTCGTAGACTTCATGGATTTGAGCAAGCAGAGGTATACCACATTATGTATTACTTTTATATGCTACATTGCTGTCTCATTGCATTTTTCTGATGATTTACACTCCTGTGCAAAAGTTTGGGGTCAGTAAGATTTTTCTGTTTTTTTTTTTTTTTTTTTGTGTGTGTTTTTGTATTCAGCAAGGAAGCATTAAAATTACTGCTGCACGTTTTATCGTACGATACGAAAAATAATATTGAACTTATACGTGATTATCGCTTAATCGCGATTCTTAGTGCGATTATGAAACCGCAAAGACTGTGATTATTTATTTATTTATTTTATGCACAGCTTGTCAATGAAGTATATTAACATATTGTCCAACAAAAGACAACATTTAATAACATGTTTTTACTCCAAACTCACTTCATAACGACAGTTGAGCTTCCTTCTGTTAGATGATGTGGCTTCTCACACAGAATAAGGCAGTCGTGTGTTTATTAGTCACGTTTAATCAAAGCGTTTCAATCTTCTGTTTATTCAGCTACAGCAATATGATGCATGTTATCTTCTTCTGCGGCAGGGCATATTTAGAGTTTCTGCACAAGAGCGCCCTCTGGCTTTCAGATGGAGAAGCATTTACTACTGATCACAGAGCTCTGACATTGCGTACGGTTTAATCGCGATAAATTGTGCAGCCCTAATTAAAATGATCAAAAAGTGACAGTAAAGACTTTAACATTGTCACAAAATATTTCTGTTTCAATGTATTTTTGGACTGTTTATTTATCAAAGAATCCTTGAAAAAAAAAAATTTCCACAGAAGTGCTGAGCAGCAAGACTGTTTTCAACGTGGATTATAATAGGAATGTTTCTTGAGCACCAAATCAGCATATTAGAATGATCTCTGAAGGAACTGTTATTTAAAAATTTTAATATTTCACAATATTACTGTTTTACTGAATTTTCTGACCAAGTAAATGCAGCCTTTGTGAGGATAAGAGACTTAAAAAAAAAAAAATGTAATCTTACTAACCCCAAACCGACCCCAAACTTTTGAACAATGTATTTAGTTTAAATTCAGTGAATGATGTCCTGTAATTGGAAATAAAATAAAGCAACAAGTGAATTTACAGTGAATTTATAGCAGCTAAAGGGCGGTTTTTTTTTAGCACGACGCGGAGCAGAGTTGTTTTAGCTGTTATACATTCACTGTAAACCACGGCTTCACAGGGCTTATTGCTTTTATAAAACGGTTACCACGCAATACAAACATCAAAGCCAAAAAATATGTATCAATGCAACTTTCAAGAAGTAAAATCATTAAAAGGCTTTCTTCCAAAAAAAAAATAGTCCCTAATCGTGAATAGCAACAGTTACATTTATTATGCAATTAGATGGCGGCAAAGATTGTTTTTATGAGCAAGTCACTCAGTCGCAAAGACTTTTATATTGAAACTTGTTGTGAACACGGAACAAGACCCAAATGCTTTCACTAGCGCTGTCAGTGTCAGCAGGGAACAGGAAAACCCATTAAATGTTAAAAGGAAAAGATCGCAGCAGACATTCAAACAGATTTTTATTATGAAACAGGACTAACCTGATGCTAAATTTGAATGCAGGTAATACACTCGGTCACCTGATATCGCTCTCACAATACTCTTCTACATAATGCAGTAAGCTTCAGTGAACAAAATCAATAGAGAACAATCATATGTTTACGTTGTTAAGAGTGGTTGCTAAGACATGCAGCAACATACACATTCAGTGGTGCAGCGATACTAATGTAATGCGGTCAGCTGTATGTTTTCAGGCTTTACAATGGCTTTGAACGTGGTTCAACCAATCAGAATCAAGGGCCTGAACTATCCATTTTATAATGTATGTTTTACATTTTTAATTCAGTTTAATGTTAATAACATTTGTCAGTTTGGTCAAATAATTCTTAAAATAATAATTAAAATAAAAATAAAAAAAATATTAAAAATCAGTTTGAAGTGTTGTATTATGGGAAATAGAATTCTTTAAAGTGCTGTACACTACATGTTTTAGAAAGTAATGGGTCATCTGGCTTTTCCAAGCATACAGAAAATTTGTAAAAGTTACATACTGCATGCGTAATACAGAAGTAGTAATAGTTGGTAGCATGTTATTCCAGACCATGTAATTACTTGGTGTACCTTTTTAAATAGAATGAGGAAGAAAATGTAATGATTTGAATATTTGTACAGGGTTCTTGTATAACATTTCAGTTTCAAAGAAAATACCAAGGTTGCTTCAGAGGGAACATGCAGTGCTACCTGAGTGACTGGGCCGTTAAAAGACAAAGGGTTGAAAGACCTTCTCAGGATCTGACAAATGACATTTCCTCTTGGACTGCTCTGAACAATGACAAATGATAGAGACCGGTTGTCCCCTTCTCAACAATGTGAGATTTCCTATTAGGATCTCACTGAATGACTTCTCCACTGTTGACAATCTAAATTCAGCAGTTCACGAGTGTCAACCTTGCGCACATACTGAGTATATTTATCTGTATTTTCATCATTTTATAAATTATTCTAGTTGGTGTAATATTTGCTAGTGTTTTTCTTAGGTGTTCTTTTAGTTTTAACTGGACATGTATTACTTGCATTACAATTTTGTATATAGGTTTGATCACATCCATAGCATTTAAATAAAACCATCATCTTCCTTGGTTAGAATTTTAAGACATGCAACAATATTTTTTGATGTGAAATGCTAAGTTAGAACTATCATAATATTCCAATTAGGTCAACTGTTTTGGTGTGTGATGTTTCAAAGTATGTAAAATTGTTATGTGTTGTGTAATAAATACCATAAATCCACACAGGGTTGAGGTATAACTGGTCAGCATGGCCTTGTTAACCCTGTAACGTCACCATTGACCAGCTGCTGTTGAGATGAATGAGAATACTAACAGACAAGTTTCTCCCGGTATCTTTGATCTTAGTACTCATACTGCATATGATATACACTACTAAAAGTTTGGGGTCGAAATATTGTAAGTATTTTTAATGTAAAGTCTTTTTTGATGATTTATTTGATGGAAAAATACAGTAAAAACAGTAATATTGTGAAATATCATTACAATTTAAAAGAACTGCTTTCTATTTTAATTTATTTCAAAAAAAAAAAAAATTTCCTTTCATGGCAAAGCTGTATTTTCAGCCTCATTACTCCACATGATCCTTTAGAAATCATTCTAATATGATTTGCTGCTCAAGAAACATTTCATATTATTAACACTGAAAATGGTTGTGCTGCTCGACATTTGTTCCCCAGATTATTTGATGAATAGAAAGTTGAAAGAACAGCATTTCTCTTAAATTCTTTTGTAATATTATGAATGTTTTTGCTATCATTTTTGCTTTATTGCTGAATAAAAGTATTAATTTCTTTCCACCAATCTTGACCCCATACTTTTGAATAGTAGTATATATTATGTAAATTATATTATATAAATTTTCTTGTTTGATGCCTGTGTCTCAAACTCAGCTTTAGAACTAAGGTTATGGAAAGAACCATATTGTTTTTGACATGATGGATGAATGCAGTTTGTGTTCATGGAGGTCCATAACATGCAGTATTAATATTTAGAGTCGGGAAACTTGCTGTCTGTCTTCAGCCTTGTCACTTGCAGTTCTCCTGCTCTTTCTTCTCATCTCTGCTTATTGCAGATGGGCCTCCTAATTAGTAATATGTACACCAGTCTGCAATGGAAATAATGTATTTCATTTATGAGTGAGAGAGTCGCCCGAGCGCATCGCTGATAATGCCTTACCATAAATATGCTGCAGACCCCATGCTGATCCATTATAATGAAGATTGCTTCCTCAGTCCTTCATTTTTCTCACATTTATAACATTTCAACATAACACTGAGTACAAGAACCTTTTGCTCATGTTCAAATTCTGTACTTAATGTCTTATTATATTGAAATGATTGAGATTGATATGCATCAGTCTGTGCTAAACCATTTCATCATATTTTCTTTCAGTTTTCTGTATCTAACCAGGGTCTAAAATATTTGCCAGAAAATAATTGAGAACATGTGCCATCCATTTAAAGCATTATTTCACCCAAAATGAACTTTCTCTTTTACTCACCCTCATGAGTTTCTTTTTTCTGTTGAACACAAAGGAGATATTCTGAAGACTGTGCTTGTCTTTTTTTTTCAGGCAGTTCCATTGTATCAAGTTTCAAGCAGTGTTATTTTAGTATTATTTATACAGTATTATATTATTAATATTTTGAATCAGCTTTTATTTTTATATTTTAATTTTAGTTTGTGTTAGTAATTTTGTGTTTTATTAGTTTTTGTAATCTATATAGTTTTATTTATTTATTTTATTTATTTATTTTGTAATTTTATTACTTAAAGGTGCCATTGAACGTTTTTTTTACAAGATGTAATATAAGTCTAAGGTGTCCCCTGAATGTGTCTGTGAAGTTGTAGCTCAAAATACCCCATAGATTGTTTTAAATGAATTTTTTTAACTGCCTATTTTGGATCATAATTAGAAATGCGCTGATTCAGGCTGCGGCCCCTTTAATTTGTTTAATAATGAAAATAATGATGGCTCTTGTCTCCGTGAATACAGTAAGAAACGATGGTAACTTTAACCACATTTAACAGTATATTAGCAACATGCTAACGAAACATTTAGAAAGACAGTTTACAAAAATCACTAAAAATATCATGATATCATGGATCATGTCAGTTATTATTGCTCCATCTGCCATTTTTCACTATTGTTCTTGCTTGCTTACCTAGTCTGTTGATTCAGCTCTGCACAGATCCAGACGTTAATACTGGCTGCCCTTGTCTAATGCCTTGAACATGAGCTGGCATATGCAAATATTGGGGCGTACATATTAATGATCCTGACTGTTATGTAACAGTTGGCGTTATGTTGAGATTCGCCTGTTGGAGGTCTTTTAAACAAATGAGATTTATATAAGGAGGAAACAATGGAGTTTGAGACTCACTGTATGTCATTTCCATGTACTGAACTCTTGTTATTTAATAATGCCAAGGTAAATTCAATTTTTAATTCTAGGACACCTTTAAAACAGTTCTTCAATTAGTTTGCCAAGGAAATATTTCAATTTTTTGTTTAATTTAAAAGTTTAAGTATATTTTAGCTTTAATTTAAGCTTTATTTCAATTGCTGAAAATTATTTGTAATAGTTTTTATTTTGGTTAACAATAACAACACTGGTTTCATGCTTCAAAAGGGACTCAAAGGGACCATAAAAGTAGTTAATTTACAATACATTCCAAGTTCTGAAGTCATACGATAGCTTTGTGTGAGTCAAAATTGAAATCACTATTCACTAGAAAATGTAACTCCCGCATTCACGAGATTTCATGAAAGAGTTAATGTAAAATTCATGCTCGAATCATTATTTAGTTGAATCTATTTAATGAATCTGTCTGTTCAGTTAACAAAACCAGTCCAAATGATTTGTTCATTGAAAAATATGGAAAAAGAAAGAAAAACTGTTCAAATGATTGTTCTTATTGTTGTATTGTTAGTTTTCTAAGTTTTGTAATCCTCTTTTAGTCCTTTTGTTTCATTGGTTCCCTTGTATGGATTGTATCCTCAGCAGGTGTTTCTTGTTTCCTTGATAGCTTCCCTGTTTATATATGGCATCTGAGCTGCTCAGTCATGCTATGGGACCCTGAATGGACTCTAGAGCAGTGGTTCTCAACTGGTTTGGCCATGGGACCCACAGTTTCCCATGGTCATTATGATATATATATATATATATATATATATATATATATATATATATATATATATATATATATAATATATCCTAATTTTCTGAGGTGAGACACATTAAAATAACATTAGATTAATGACACTGACATATAGCCTGACAATATCTTATCTGACCAGAGACACTGAATCAGGATATGTTTTTTCTCATGCAATCTTTATTTAAACTGCGTCTGGCAGAAGTGTCAACAGCTTTCATGCATGTTATTCAAAATAAAAGCCTTGCATCAGAAAAACATAGAATTCCATTGGTTATTTCTTACACTGCACTCGACCCACCAGCTGACAAACACTCCTCTAGAGCATTATATCAATCTAGCACTGCAGCTGAGTGGTTCTGCATTTTCTGTGGGAGTCACGGAGGTGGAATGGAACGCGACACTCCCGCAGTATCCACCACAGTCCTCCACCGTCATGGCCACCACACCAGAATACTTGATCATTTAGTCCACACACACTTCTCTCAAGGCGGCAGTGTCCACCAGAGCTCCTTCTGAGCCATCTGCCCTCTTTGTCATGGAGGCTATCCCTACCCACTCTGTCACAGCAAACACTATAGAATAACAAAAGACGCGTCAAGGCTGATTTATGCTTCTGCGTTGAGTGTACACCGTAGCCTATGGCGTAGCCTGATGTGCACCTCTTCAAAAATGTAACAACACGCCAATTCTTCGTGGACAACAAGCGTTGTGATTGGTTTGCTAGAACCCATCCTTCAGGTCAAAAAAATCTGGCGCTGAGCGAGTGGAGAAGAGCGAGCATTTTCAACACGCACCGTCAAGCTGCAACAAAAGTTGTTGCCTATTTGCTGCCATGCTGAAGCTTCTCTTACAACATACAGGACGAGCTGCTTCTCTTTCGGCTTTTGTCTTGATACTCAACATGACCACGGACACTGCCTAGCATGCGCATCGACACGGATAACGACACAACTAGAATAATGACGGACAACGTATAAATGAAAACCGACGCATAGCCATAGGTTCAACGCAGAAGTATAAATCAGCCTTCACTCATATCGTTTTGAATGGGAGAAAGTGCAACGCGCAATATGGCGGAATAAGTCCCGCCTTGTAAATAAGAGCCAGTCTCTGACTGGTAAAGTCATTGCGTCACTGCAGCAGCCGTTAGAAGCACCAGTTCCTAGAAACAGTGAGAGGCGCGCTTAGGACTGCGCATGCGCATTAGCTTGTTCCAGCCTGAAAAATACAGGGTTTTTTTGTCATGATTTGAGTGTGTAGAAACAATATTTATGAGACAATTGTTCTCAGATTTCATTGGTGATTTTAAATATGAAATTTAATCGAAAGCTTGGCAAACAGCTTCGGAGAATTTTTTGTTTCCCCATTTAAAGAGATAGGAGCTGCACTTGCATGCCCGAGAGGCATTTCAAAGATGGCCGCCGAGCGAAATGACTTGTCCTAAAGGGACTTTGGTCATGGCCATGAAGGCTAAGTCTAATTCTCTGCTGCGCCACATCCTCCTGATCCCCAGAGGTATTTGGCTCCATCTGCTTCACCCTGAAGGACTTCTGCTCTCAATGGTGTTCTTCAGCTCCGTCTGCTCCACCCTGGAGTTCTTCTGCTCCACTGTGGTGGGGTTTGGCTCCGTCTGCTCTGCCTTGAAGGTCTTCTGCTCCACCATGTTGGTCTTTGTCTATGCCTGCTCCTCCTTGGTGGTCCCCTGATCTGCCTGCTCCACCTTGGTGGTCACCTTCTCCATCTGCCCCGGCCTTGGTGGTCTCCATTTCCATCTGTTCCACCTTGGCTCCCTGCTCTATCAGGTCCGACCTGGCTCGTTGCTCTGCCCTGGTGGTCCCATGCTCCACCTTAAGCCCCTTTTGTTTTTCATTGGTTCCCTTGATTTTATCCCCAGGTGTTTCTTGTTTCCTTGTTATCTTGTAAGCTTTGCTGCCTATTTATGGCTCCGTGTCTTGGTCAGTCGTTGTCTTTGCATATTTTGTAAAACTGTCACATTCTCATTCCCTGTTTGGATTATGTATCTGTTCCCTGTTTGGATTATCTTTATGTATTTTGAACAAACTACGCTTCATTTGGATCCTTGCTCCTCCTCTTCCTTGGCACTACCTAACAAAATCTTATATCCCAGTTGTAGCACTTTTATAAACGGGTAGTCATTATGTCTTTCATTCATTTTAACACAATTAATTGCCAGAACCTTATGACCCGATGGTCAGTTTGTCTTTAAACAGCACCAGAATTTGAAAATACAAAGGAGGTGCTGAAGCTGAACGTTATCTGGATAATTTCCTGAAGATACATTAGTTCTTCTTTTCTTACTGAGCACTTCTTTTCATTCTGTTGGTGTAGATTTAGGCTAATTTTAGTCTCTTGAAAGGAAAACTTGTGACACGCTCATAAGCAGTGATGTAAGCTCAGTTTCATTCAGAGCAAGTTTTATTGAACTCATTCGTCTCATGAGAAGAACACCTCTCACAGCCGGCTTCCTGTCTTTAGCTTTACTCACCTCGCCCACAGACATCTTTTTATAAAAGATTCCTGAAAAAGTGTGTGAATGTGGTGTGATTGCGGATGAAAGGCTTCCGTTGACGGTGCAAAAGCGTTTTGTGGAGGTGTCTTATCTCTTCTTAACACACAGTTATCCTCCTAATATTCAGCATGGTTACCAAACACCTTTCATTTCTGCATGTGACCTTTTACTCATCACCTGTGATTTTGAAGAGCAATTAAGTCATTTAACATGAATTATGTTTTCAATTAATCTTGCTTTTATGATTTGATGTACTTTTCAGGATATTCAGAGACTTGATTTTATCCATTAGGAATTGATTGGACCATGAAAAGTTGACATGGCAATATAAAGGGTTACTCATTAATGTTGCCTTCCATTGTAGCTCTCAAAAACCAGTGAAGTTTGATGTGATACATTTTAGAGGTCAGTAAGTGACTGAATTTATATGTTTGGGTGAACTAATCATTTAAAGATAAAAATGAGAAACCATAAATGTAAAATACTATTAATGTATGCATCAAAGAGAGCAGACTGCAGTTTTAACTAAATTCAATTACTGTACCTGGTGAGTTACCATTTTAATTATCCATCAAACACAATGTAAGTAGTAATAATTATTTGTAATCTTTGCTGACATTCTCTTTCAGCTTTACTCTGGCACTCTCAGACATGTTAAATCCTTTGAAAGGCTTTCATGTGATGCTCCGGCGCCGATATCATCACAGAGCACAGCTTAGTCCCACTGTTCTTTATCAAAGTTCATCAGCTCTCAAATAAACACTTGTCTCTGACTTCAGAATGACGCCAAAGGAGGCTGAGCAAACGTTATCTAAAACCCCAGGCTGATTTCCCAGCATCCATTAAAAAGCAGATTTTCCAAACATTGCAACTTTGTTCACGATAAATCCTGAATCAGTTTCTCACGAATTTAACAGCAAGAATTGTCGGTGTAAATGAAGGCATCTTCAATAGTTATTTTGAATTTTAATATTTCACCATAATATCAATATAACTGCATTTCTGTCATGACAACTCTCTGAGTGTTTGGCATATTAATGGATATGATGATGTCGATGCTGCTGCTGCTGTTGGTTATTGCTGCTACTGCAGAGCAAGTATGGGACTTGCTACTGGCAATACATACAAAACATGCTGTTGTAAGCAAGTAAAATATGCAAACATGAATTACCCATAGAAGATCTAAGCAGGTGGAGCTGGGGAAGATGGAGAGTTTCTGAAAGCACACTGCAACTGCTAGCAAATGCTGACCAGCTGTTGAAATTTAAGCAGCGAGCTCGTTGGCTACTGATACAGCAAGAATCAATCAGCTGTACCCTATAGAGAATGACGGGATTGCAAGCAGATTGACTTAAGGACCTATCAGCCTGTGCCATCTAGAGTTTCATGATAGAACTTAGTATTTTTTTATCAAATAAATGCTGCCTCGCGGAACATAAGAGACTTTTTTCAAAAAATAAAATATTACTGTAATGAGGTTCAAGTTCAGGGAAGGAGGCAGGAACTAGCAAACTCTACAAAACTCTAAACAAACTCTACTAAAAAGAAAGTAAAGTGGCAGGCCCTCATGGACGGCAGTCACAAACATAAACAAAACACAACGTAAAGTTCAGGCCTGGTCCTCTCTCTCCTTCACTGTCATCAGTCCTCCTTTTATCATTCCATACACAGTAAAATCCAGAGAGTTAAATCAACTCTGCTCAGAGTACATATGGTACATCTCTAAATAGTGAATGAGATAATTAAGCAATTAATAAGGCTGTGACTGAAGTCAGTTGTAGTTCTTGTGTTTCTCTTTTCTTCAGTGATTCTGCTTGTTAACAGCAGGTGTTCATCACTAATGCACAATCATCACTTGATTCATTGTTTAATTATCTCTTTAACTTTAACTCTGCTTCAGTATTATTTTACCAGTATTTAGAGAGGGACCATATGTACTCTGAGCTGAGCTGATTTAACTCTGGAGATTTTGCTGTGTAGCCACTACGTGGGACTCGTATCCGGTGTACCGTGCAGGTGATGCTCATGATCACTCATGCCACCGGCCTTGCTCTGTTCCCATGGCTCTTGGCCCCGCCCTGCTTGCCATACTTATTGACCCAAAAATTTACAATGGTGGTGTATTATGAAATTGTCATTAAAAAAGTGTTCATGATAATGCTTTGTTTTTTGGGGGGAGGTGAAACATAGCCTGAACATGTTCTTTATATTTACTTGTTAACTGAAGACAGAAAATTGCATTAGGGTAACCCAGAAAGTGTTCTATTTTTCAGGAAAGCAGTAGCTGCTGTTGTCGTTTTTAAGAACAGAGGTCACATGGAATAGCCATCAGTCCCTGCTCTGCAGAGCACAGCACAATATATCACATACAGGCAAGCAAACACACTCCATGCTTACACAGTCAAGGCTCCGCTTTACTCACATTGCCGGGAGCACAGTTATGGAGGAGGACAGCGAGGGAGTGGAAGTAATACCCACAATTCATCAGCCTGTGTGAAACTTCACCCACTACAACTCAGCGTGAGCACGCACGCAGACACTGACTCAGAGAGATAGAGAGGAGAGGTAGTGGCACCAAAAGAGACAGAAGAGATGGAAATGAAAAGCAGATGACCAGTTGAGTATTCATCAGCATTGAAGAAAAAGAGAGGAATGTAAATTGTACATTTATTATGGATACAAATCATGTACTACCAAACCTTAATGTGGCAAAAAGAATGCTAAAATTCTTTCCATACAGAATTTTTTTATGCATTATATATGTCATAGAGACAGACTGACCTCATAAAGATGGAGATAAAACTGGTTTATTTGAGTACAGTTGCATGCTGTCAGCAGAGCAAAGAAAAATTAATACATGCATTTGAGAGAACTAAATAATTTGGTGGACAGAATATTAAGGGGCCGAATACAGATTCCTCTAGGACATCCATGGAGAAAGTGTAATGCAGTGTGTTTAGTGGGTCATGCGATGCAGTGTTGCCAAGTCTGAGGTTTTCCCACAGAATTATAGGCTACTTTTAAAGTATGCCATGGCCTGATTTTTTTCAAAGGTTGGGCGTTTGACATGACAAGATGCTTGGCAGTAATGATATTGTTTTTTCGGGTTCAGTTTTTATTCATGTCTTCTAAGACAGCTACTTTAATCAAATACAGGGGCGTAAATCGCGGGGGGGACTGGGGGGTCAGGACCCCCCCATCTGAGTGCTGCCCCCCCCCCCCCCCATAAAAAAAAATAATAATTAATAACCACGCTAAGTATTGTACATAAATTATATAAACTTAAAATAATTATGTAAGTAGTGAAGCAATACAAACGCAAACGGGCGTTTTAAGTTTAGAAACATTTTGAGTCACCCCTCCCTTGCCTCACAGTGGTTTGGTCCACCGCGCACGTCACACTCGCGTGTGTGTAGATTCTGTAGAAGTCCGGCGGCGCCGGCGGGAGAGAACAGTTTTACAGACAGATTAGTTCCAGTAAGTCGGCTGTCAAGGCTATTTTATTCAAAAACATCGGATGAAGTGATTATTTTCTCTATCCCCCCCCACCCCCCCGTGAGTCCGCTACTTTAGCGATTGTAATGTTACCTAGCTTGTTTACATAGCTTGTTGGATATTATAAGTCACCCACACCAACAACAATTAACACTGTAAAAAGAATATGTCAACTGTAATAAGGCTAATATATTTTCTGTTGTGTGTTCGGTTATGCTCAGTGTGTATTCACAAAAACTAAAAGGGACTTTGGTATTCATCTTATTTTGGTGACTTGGTTGTAAACAACCTAAAAAAATAAAATAATATATAATATATATATATATATATATATATATATATATATATATATATATATATATCTATATATATATGTATATATAAGATTTTGAAGAATATTTTGGCCAATTTAGTCAGTTTTTTTTCATTGAACCAAAGAGAAACAATGAGCATAATGGCAGACTCCATGCTATACTAATAATAGTAGGTTTTCTTCTGTGTAACATTACATATATTCCTTATAAGTAAAATTTTGGCTGTGTTATTTGTGTCCCCTTCAAAAATTGCTCTTAAAGGTACAATTTGTGATATTTTTTTCCGCTAGAGGTCGCTAGAAGCCTATTCAAAACAAAGGCGTAGTTTGATGACGTAAAGTTTTAGAGTGGAACCTTGGGACATGTGGTCTCCATCTCAACGGACGGTGCAAAAGAATAGGGATTGGAGTCTGGAAGAACTCATGTTCGTGGATGCGATTATTAACGTTACTGTAGTATGAAGCAGAGCAGGACCGAGTGTTGTGGGAGCTGAACGAGGAGCTGGAGCGATTGATCAACACACGCCTCACGAGCAGCCGGACTTTTATTATGACACAGTCGCCGGCGCCGCTTCCGCTTTTCCGGTCATGAGTTTACGGGAGCTGTCCTTGTCGACAGAACCAGCGGCAGATGGTAAACAGTAATTATGTTCCATAAATAATTAACACAATCCACCATAAAACGTGCAAGAAGTAAATAAGGAACTGCTTGAAGCAAGCTATTGGTTGGCTGGACGCTAGACTCTACTTCCGCATTTGTCCACGGCACTGTTGTCATGTGGTTTCTACGTCAGTAAAGGCGGTAACAAAGGTAACTGCGTCATTGAAAGGCGACTGCACTGCCCCGTGTCACTGTTTAGAATGGGAATTTTCTCATGATTTACAAGTAGTTGAAAACATTAGAGATATTGTTAGTAATCAGCTGGACAAAATATATAACACTAGCCTAGTGGTTTTTGGATATTTTACTGCAAAAATTTTACAAATTGTACCTTTAATAAATTTTATGTTTATTGTCCCCCCCCTACTGTCAGATGAAATTTACGCCCCTGTATCAAATAACTTTGTGTTTGCTTTGTAAGTGGTATTTTGAGTTTTAATTTTGGACTAGTTTTGATTTGATTATCTTTGTCCTGTAGATCTGACAACCCATATACAGTATGTCATTGTTGAGAACATTGCGACATTGACATTGAGTCCAGAGCGTTCCAGGGCTTTAATGCCAAAGGGAGAAAGAACATAAAGGTCATTTCTGACATAAGAGGGGCCAAAACTAAATTATGTAAAAAAAAAAAAAAAAAAAAAAGTGAGTCCTGAAATATTGATATTTAAAATATGATGGGACAAACCCAAAACCCAAAATATGATGGGACAAAACCCAACACATTTGCACTTGCAGGATTAAATGGCGTCCTCTAGGACATCTCAAATTGTGTACCTCGACTGTCTACAATACAGGACCCCTGTCCTGTTACACTCTGTACAATAGGAAGAGCTTAACCAACTGCTGTCAGGATGGAATGTTTAATCTCAGAGTTATAACCCTCGATGTGGATATTCATGTCTTCATTTCCGCTCTGTAATCTCACATACTCGAATACGCACATTACATAATCAAGACCTTTGCTCTGTAAAAACATAACATCTGTTACTCGGGCATGCAAACACATGCTGACAGCTCAAAATATACAAGAAGACACACCGCAGGAAGTATTTATTTTTAAATCAATAGAATTGACATGTAGATCTGCATGGCTTGTACACCTCAACACATCACGTCATAAATCACAATTACAGCTGAAATTGGACTTTGTCACCAAGACACTGGGTCTCATGTTCTAATAATGTTGACAAGTATCCTTAGGTGTGCTGAATTTTTTTTCTCTTTAATTTTTTTTTTCAAAAGAAGTATGCCTGCATCTTCAGTTTGGCTCTGTAATCTTGCATGTATACAAAATGGAAATAAAATAATAATATTCAAAATTATATATATACACTACCGCTCAAAAGTTTGGGATCGGTAAGATTTTTAATGTTTTTAAAAGAAGTTTCGTCTGCTCACCAAGGGTACATTTGTTTAATTAAAAATACAGTAAAAACAGTAATATTGTGAAATATTATTACAATTTAAAATGACTTTTCTATTTGAAAATATTTTAAAATTCAGCATTCAGCAAAATGATTTCAGCATCATTACTCCAGTCTTCAGTGTCACATGATCCTTCAGAAATCATTCTAATATGTCAATTTGCTGCTCAAGAAACATTTATTGTGTACAATTGTTCAAAATATTTGTGTACAATATTTTTTTTCAGGAGTCTTTGATGAATAGAAAGTTCAAAAGAACAGTGTTTATTTGAAATCTAATCTTTTGTAACATTATAAATGTCTTTACTGTCACTTTTGATGGATTTAATGCATCCTTGCTGAATAAAAGTATTAATTTCTTTAAAAAAAAAAAATAAATAAATAAAAAATTCTTACTGACCCCAAACTTTTGAACGGTAGTGTAAAATGTTACAAAAGCTTTGAATTTTAGATAAATGCTCTTCTTTTTTGAACTTTCTATTCATCAAGGAATCCTGAAAAAAAAGTACACAACTGTTTTCAACATTAATAATAATAACAAATATTTCTTGAGGAACTAATCATCATATTTGAATGATTTCTGAAGGATCATGTGACACTGAAGACTGGAGTAGGCTAACGATGCTGAAAATTCAGCTTTGCCAACACAAGAATAAATTACTTTGTAAAATATATTCAAATACAAAACAGTTATTTTAAATTGTAATAATATTTCACAATATTACTGTTTTTACTGTATTTTTAATTAAATAAATTAAGCCTTGTGAGCAGACAAAACTTCTTTTAAAAACATTAAAAATCTTACTGATCCCAAACCTTTGAGCGGTAGTGTATATATATATATATATATATATATATATATATGAATGTTGAGCAGCAAGCTCATTGGCTACTGATACAGCAGGAACCAATCAGCTGTGCCCTATAGAGAATGATGTGATTGGACCTATCAGCCTGTGCCATCTAGAGTTTCATCACAGAACTTTGTATTTTTGATCAAATAAATGCTGCCTTAATGAACATAAATAAATAAAAAATATATAAATATATCACAATTACAAAATAAATAAATTATATATATATATATATAACATTTTAAATATATATATATATATATATATATATATATATATAAAGAAACTATAATATATATAATATGTATGAATATATAAATATAAAATAAAAAAGCATTTTATGTTATACTTTATGTATTTAAATTTCTTCTTAGTCATAAACGTAGAACAAATAATTGATGACTCATGATTTCTGCATGGAAATGAATGCACACAGGTTTAATACATAAATATATTTGGGCTCACAGTAAGAGAACGAGACCCACTGTGTTTTTACATCATCTCTTATAACCCCCCAGTTGGTCAGCTCAAACTCTAAAGCTTTAAACCGTGAGTGTCGGATATCAAGTGATACAAGTGATGAAAAGCGTTTGGCTAAGATGTGTGCGGCCTGAGCAAAAATGAGTTTGTGCAGAGACAGAGTGTCTCATTACTTCAGCTTCAGTCATATAACATGAGAGGCTGTATTATGTGTTAGAAAATATGGTTCATTGCAATCTTACATCACATCCTCTGACAGTTGAATCGTAGAAGCCACTATTCTCATTGCATTAATTTCCTTTTTAACAGGTGCCCTTTTCAGCTAACTCAACACACGTCATTCATACAGACTTTGTCCCTCGGAAACCTGCTGAAGTGACAAAGGTAATGTATATTTTTATGTGATAGCATCAGTGTTGTGACTGACAGGCAGACTCTCATTGACCACAGGCCAGCTAGCGTGTGTTTGGGCAGTAGCAGCGGCAACAGCTGTGTGGCAGTGACAGCCTATAAATATTTGAGAAGAGACTCGATCTCTCAGTGTAGCACTGGAGAACAGTAACCTCCCTAACTTTACACCCCTGTGGGCATGCAGAGCCAGTGAAGGTGATATTGAAGTATAACTTCACTCCTGGTCATGAAAGTTACACCTGAAAAGTGATGCTATTTTTCTTCTGTGTTCCCTTCCACAACAACCCGGACATGAAACTCAAGGTCATAGAGTTCAGTTGCTTTGAGTTGTGACGAGAAGGCCAAGGAATTTCATTAGCAACCTAGGCTCATCTGCATTTTTGCAAAACTCCACAAAAAAGTACCTATACATACAATTAACTGCCGTTTCCACGTGAAATTAACAGCAGTAAAATACCAACAATTTGTATTCCTTTCACAATTATGATTGCAGGGGCAGATTATCAATTAAGAAAGACTTATTTTTGTGTGGTTCCTTGCACAATACTATGTCCTGAGCTTGAAACGCTTTTACCATAGCACATCATTTGTAAACTAATACATTTTGATATTTCCATCACTTAAACTAGCTCTATATGAATGGCTTTTCTGATATAGTCAAAGACTTGTAGAAGCAAGCTAAAATGGCATGGTTACTTTAGCAAATGCATTTTTATTTTGCACTTGCTTTTGTTAATCCTGTCGGTTGGATTTAAAGTAAGGAGGTAAAATATTTTCACTCACTGGAAATTTCACTCTGAATCTCGCAAAACTTTCAAGAAACATGATCGTGTTTGATAGTTATTACACGTATCAAGACACATGCTCATTGAAGAGGCAAATATGCATTTTTCTTTTGAAGTTAGATAGGTAACTTTGAATCCAGCATGAGTAAAGGCGAAATGTTCACCTATTCGTTCTTTGTTTTGGCTGCAGTTGTCAGTCTGTCACATAAAAGCATTCAACAGTGCAGATGTTAACCCGGCACTCCATATGCTGGGAAGAGTGTCATTACGCACCTGCCTTTGTTATTCCAAATCATAGAGAGAGAACAATCATGAACTTCTAAGCAACATCTCAGTACTGCACCACTAAAAAATACTTTGCAATTTTTTTTTTGAACATCATATGTGCAGTTTAAATGCCTTTAAAATATGATAAATAATAGCATGTTTTTAGAGCGGAGAAATTCCACTCAAGTCCAAAAATACAGTTTACGGCAAAGCAAATATCATGTGAATACATAAACACTTGATAGCCCATATTTAGGCAGCAACAAAGCCTATTCAGAGCAGCATAAATTAAAACTAGAAGTAGTAGATATCCTCCTATTCCAGGATGTAAATCAATTGAAATACAAGTATCAATTTGAAGGATTCAAATATAGGGAAGTTTGGATTGTTTATTATTATTATGTGATGTCCTTGATCATGTCAGTCTCATTTCAAACTTTATTAACTATAATAAATAGCTTCCAGAAAATGGCCGTCCGCATTGATTTGTGTTGGAAGAGTAACCCCTGACCCAATGCATGAATTAAACTGTTAATTCACCCAAGCCGGCATTCTAAGATAGAACCCGGAAGCGCTTAAAGGGATAGTTCACCCAAAAATGAAAATTTGATGTTTATCTGCTTACTCCCAGCGCATTCAAGATGTAGGTGACTTTATTTCTTCAGTAGAACACAAATGATGATTTTTAATTCTAACCGTTGGAGTCTGTCCATCATATAATGCATGTCAATGGTAACAAAATCTATGAGAGTAAAAAAAACATGCACAGACAAATCCAAATTAAACCCTGTGGCTCATGACGACACATTGATGTCCTAAGACACGAAATGATCAATATGCGAGAAACTGAACAGTATTTATGTAGAGAAATGTAAATGTAGAGAAAGTAATCTTTTAGTTTTAAGTTGGTTTGAACAATTCGGATAAGCGCAAGTAAGTACCATTTTGATTAGCCGTCGTAACTACAATGTTTATGCACTGGGTAAACAATGAGTGATATATACGTGTGAGAGATCACTTCCGACGCTTGCGTAAACTACGCCAGAGCGCGTACACACCTCACGCACCGGATGCCGTGGGCACGCTCAAGGCAGTTGGACATAGTGGTGTTTTAGAGGTAAAAATTATATAAATACTGTTCGGTTTCTTGCACAAACCGATCGTTTCGTGTCTTAGGACATCAATGTGTCGTCACAAGCAGCAGGGTTTAATTTGGATTTGTCTGTGCATGTTTTTTTTACTCTCATAGATTTTGTTACCATTGACATGCATTATACGACTGACAGACTGCAACGGTTGGAGTTAAAAATCATCATTTGTGTTCTACTGAAGAAACAAAGTCACCTACATCTTGGATGCCCTGGGGGTGAGCGGATAAACATCAAATTTTCATTTTTGGGTCAACTATCCCTTTAACGTAAACAGTGTATGAGAATGAAACCAAAGAGAAGATATTGTTGAATAAAGTTGGGTTTTTTTTGTTTTTTTTCGCACAAAAGTATTCTCATCGCTACGTAAAATTAAGGTTGAACCACTGCAGTCATGTCGGCTACTTTAATGATGTATTTAGTACATTTCTGGACCTTGAAAGTGGTGGTTAAATTGCTGTCTATGGATGAGTCAGATACAGATTTTCTCAGATTTCTTAAAAAATATATTTATTTGTGTTCTGAAGTCTTGCGGGTGTGGAATGACATGAGGGTGAGTAATTAATGACATAATTTTCATTTTTGAGTGAACCGCATATTGACGAATGCGGAATCGCAGAGGATAGAGCAAAACAAAACACGAATTAGAAGTCTAAAATGAGAACTTTTAAAAAGAAATGGAGGATTTCGATATAAGAGAAGAGGAGCTTGAGTTTGTTGTACTGCCCTATTTGTTTAAATCAGGAGAGGCGTCTAAGCTTACACTGCTCCTACATCCTACATCATATGATGTGTACAGTCGTCTGTTGGAAGCTAGCTATTTTAGATTATAAAGTTTTAAATATGGATATTTTCTTACAAAAAACCCATCAATTCACTTCAGAAGGCCTTTATTACCCCCCAGAGCCGTGTGGAGTCTTTTTACGATGGATGAATGCACTTTTTGTTTGGCTTCAAAACCAGGCCCTGCATTCACTGCCAATATATAGCTTGGTAGAGCCAGGATATTTTTTAAATATATCAAAAATCAAAGTCATATACCTTGGATGGCTTGAGGGTGAGTAAATCATGGGGTAATTTTCATTTTTGGGTGAAATATCCCTTAAAGATGGAGTGCACCAACTACACTGTACTCAACAACAAACCCACAACCTGCAAGTATGCACTATTACTCATTTCACAAGCAAAGACAGTATTCACATAGTCTTAAAGGAACAGTAGAAAAAAACATCCTATTTAATTCTAATGGTCAACAAAAGAGTGTAAAATGATCATGAGAGAATTTTGTTGCAAAAAAGCTCACTATATCTAAAACTCACTTGACTATCATTGCAATTGCATATCAGGAAAAAAAAATATATATAATGAAATCCCAATAACTTTTAATTTGTAACCATAAATTGGATCATTCAAATGTCAAGTGATGGTGCACAGCAGATGGCCTCTAAATGTTTGCTTTCAGCTTGAAGACATGTTGGGGTCTGTATCCACCTTGTTCCCAAAAGCAAACATTTACTAAATGATATGCCTGAGGTCTGGAGAGAGTGTGACTCATTAAAACAACATTGAGAGTCGATGGCAAGACTTTTGAGGTAGGTTTTATGCCCATCTTGTTTTACACTTCGTCAATTATACAGTGCTTAGTGTCTAGACCTTGCTATTGCGTTACTCCATCAAGGACAGCATGTGGCAGGAGGATGCAGCTTGGGTAAGCATCTCACCTCAGAACTCATCAACAAACCATGTCAGTCAGTCCTTCATGGTTTAACCATCCTCTCGCGCTGTGATTAATCTCATTCATTTATTCAAAGAGAATGTCAATGGTGCATGTACAGTAGCTGTACAAAAAAGAGAGAGTTAAAACTATGCATCCTTAAAATATTTACTTAAAGGGATAGTTCACCCAAAAATGAAAATGCTGTTTATCTGCTTACCCCAAGGGCATCCAAGATGTAGGTGACTTTGTTTATTCAGTAGAACAAAAATGAAGATTTTTAACTCCAACCGTTGCTTTCTGTCAGCCGTATAATGCGTGTCAATAGGAACTCCATCTATAAGAGTCAAAAAAACACGACAGACAAATCCAAATTAAACCCTGCGGCTCGTGACGACACATTGATGTCCTAAGACACGAAACGATTGGTTTGTGCGAGAAACCGAACAGCATTTATATCATTGTTTACCTCTAAAACACCACTATGTCCAACTGCGTTCAGCATCTGGTTAGTGAGGTCAAAAAACGCGTTCTGATGACAGAACTGATGTCTCGTGCTTTGCTTTAATGAGTGCGAGACATCACTTCCGTTGTCAGAGCGCGATCAGACCTCAGTAACCAGATTTGTAGGGCAGTTGGACATAGTGGTGTTTTAGAGGTAAAAAATGATATAAATACTGTTATGTTTCTTGCACAAACCGATTGTTTCGTGTCTTAGGACATCAGTGTCGCCACAAGCCTCAGGGTTTAATTTGGATTTATCTGTCGTGTTTTTTTTCCCGACTCTTCACATTTACACGCATTATTCGGCTGACAGACCACGACGGTTGGAGTTAAAAATCATCATTTGAGTTCTACTGAAGAAACAAAGTCACCTACATCTTGGATGCCCTGGGGGTAAGCAGATAAACATCAAATTTTCATTTTTGGGTGAACTATCCCTTTAAGTCACTGCGTGAGACATGATGATGTTTGTCCAGCAGCCATAGCATCACTATTACTATTGCTCATACACAGATTTAGGGATTTGAACAAACCCTTGAACAAACTTCTATCTAACTGCTCCACATACTTTAAGTATTTTGACAGTATTTTTGAACAGAAGAAACACGTATAAAAAAATTGTTTGTCCCAATGGCAGTGATTAAATTGTACTATTTTCTGAAGTAATGCAAGAGAATGGCTGGCATTATAGCGTTTTTTAATTGATTTGTTTAGATCATCCATCCATCCATTGTTCTATCCATCTATTCATCATTCCATCCATCCATCCATCGTTCCATCCATCCATCCATCCATCCATCCATCCATCCATCCATCCATCCATCCATCCATCCATCCATCCATCGTTCCATCCATCCATCCATCCATCCATCCATCCATCCATCCATCCATCCATCCATCCATCCATCCATCCATCCATCCATCCATCCATCCTTCAATTTGAATATAATATGATATAATATATAATTTAATATAATACAAAACTGTATGATATATACACTATATGTAGCTGCAGTTTATAGTGCTTTCTGTAACATAACCAGTAATGGTAAAAACACACCCACGCCATCCTTAAAACCTTCCTATATCGGGCAGGATCTTTTAAGCACATAATCTCCTGCTGATTTTTGTCTATGCTCCCTCTATATCTATTATCCACAGCTGCCTATTTCTCTCTCTCTCTCTCTCTCTCTGATGCTCTCTCACTACACATCACTACTGATTTCCTGTCTGCTCCTGATTGGTCCATATGAGCAGGAGGAGATTAGGGCAGTCCCTAGTCAGCTGGAAGGGTGTCTAAAGAGCACGAGGATAGAGAGAGAGAGAGATGCTGTATCTTTAAGAGTATTTTTAGGCTGATAGTTGATAATGGTCAGTGGTGGGGAAAATCAGAGTTAGTGGTGGCAGTGCAGTGGCAGCCTGTGAACATGGATGACAAGGGGAGACGCTGATGTACTGTGGATTTACAGCTTTTTAAGGGAATTCACACAGCTTAACGCCATTAAACACACTGGACTTGAGTTATTTGTATGCGTTCAACCTTCATTTGTTGGGGCTAAAATTAGGTAAGTGGTTGCAATCATGTATTTTTTTATTTTCAATAATATAGAATTTTGACACGTTATTGGCTCCAAGATTATATATTAAACAGTGTAACCATACACTTTCATACATGCTAGCTACATAACGCTTGGCTTGCAGATATGAAATGATGTTATGATTGAGGATGGGGGTTTGTTGACCAGTGTGAACTAGCTGTCAAGCTATTTTTTTCTTGCTGGACAACCCAGTCCATCTTTTTCCTCTCTGCGCCAGATATTTAAATTTAATGAAACTGGCGAACAGTGTGTGATCAAGTTACAGTATTGATTACAGCATGACCCTCTGCTGTACTCCACATGCAGAGTGCATGTTTGCCTTTTGTGTAAGTGTAGATTATTGTAGATTATAAAATCCATTTAATAATACCAGCACGTGAGCTTCAAATATACTTATATTACATGAATAAATACTGCTGAGCAAAGCAAGAATATACAAAACCTTGTGTGATGAGTTCCCATGTGAATGTGTATTTGTCAGCGTCATCTTCTGTTTAGCTTGTCCATCTGTTTGTGTCCTCGTGTTTTTGTACATGTATATTTTTAGTAGTGTTAACACATGCTTGCATCCTTTTCCATATCTACACTTATATACACTTAAAGAGGCTGAAAGAGAGAAAGATTGTTTCAGGACATGAAAAATGTCAAAAGGTTTAGGCATGCTTGATGGAATAACATGTCAGGCCCAGTGAAGCAGCAGAGCTTACCGAAAACAGGAGCAAAGAGTTGCTTTTACATCCCCAGACATCAATCAAACAAATATACATGCAGACAAACAAAAACAAAAGAGTATACATTGTCCAGAGGCAAGCTTTAACCAACCAATAAAATGATAGATTTTTTAAGGACCTCCTAATGATCTTCTACTACATAAATACAAAAGCGCAGTTTTATAGTGTGATACAGCTATGGAAAAAATTAAGAGACCACTTAACATTGATTTCTTAACTTGGAGTGGTCTCTTAATTTTTTCCATAGCTGTATATGGTGTAAAGTATTTAAGTAAATGTATAGGCTAAATAGTTAGCCTACTTAAGTATCTTTTTGGCTAATTTTCACTCTGACTGAGTATCAAAGATATTAGCAACTCTCTACTTGACTACATTTTTGAATAAGCAGATGCACTCTTTAATCCATTACAGAAGTGTTTGGCACATGCCGCTTTGCTTAGTGGCACATCCGGTGGCACATCTGGCATGTTCACTGGCATGTGCCAGTGGATAGTGACATGTGCCACTAAAGCTTGTGATGTGCCGATGGATTGTGTCATGTGCCGTTGACAATGTTGTGGAACATGTTGCTGTATGTTGTGGCTCTTCTAGTAGTGACTGACAGATGAGTTGAACAGCTATACTGATGTAATTGTGACACAAAGTCTTTAAAAAAAAAAAAAAAAAAAAATATATATATATATATATATATATATATATATATATATATATATATATATATATATATATATATATATATATTTACTATTAATATTTAACTTGCTGTAGCCACATTATAATAGACATCCAGTTTATTATAATACTGTATCTACAGCAGAACTAGAACTAAATTACTCTGAAGAGCCGGTATTCAGCTCTTCTGAATGGTTGGTGCCAGTTTTCACAATGCATTTCAGAATGGCAGGTGTCACTTTATAATGGTTTGTTTGTGGTATTTTCTCATGGTAGTTTACAACATGAAATACCTGACTGGTAAGTGTCAATTTATGGTGGCGCATACCCCTGCTGGTTTCACTTTTTTAGTCTAAATAGTGTCTGTATTATTTTAGAATTCCAAATGACACAGCTGAGCTGTCAATCCTAAGCAAATAGATGTGTTGGGTTATCAAAACAACTGTGTATTTATAATATGTATTTGAACACATTGTAAACATTATATAAAAAAAGGAAAGTTATTATAATAAATATAAACACATACAGCGGGCCACGAGGCAGATATTAAATATGGATAATTCTAATGGTTGTTGTAACAGTTAACTCTGGGATGTATTAAACCATATGTTTGAAAGCAACTTATTATTAATTAAATGTTGCTCTGCCATTCAGTGCGTATGTTACAATGTCTACGTAATGCACAGGAGAAATCGGCATGTTACATGCTCCCTGACATACGGCGACATGCTCCCCGACAATGTCAGTAGCACATGATACAATCCATCGGCACATGATGCCTCTATCCACTGGCACATGCCAATGACAACCGGATGTGCCACTGAATGTGCCACTAAGCATAGCAGCATGTGTCAATGGCTTGTGTGTGTGTAAGATGCCATGCCTGCCTCTCTAGTTAGAGTATCTGATTTTAACAGTATTTAAGACTTGTACTCAAGTGGAATTGGAATTGGTGACTTGTGGTAAAGTCATTTTCACTCTTAGGCATCTTTATATTTACTTATATTCAGCCAAAAATGAAAATTATTTCATAATTTACTCACCCTCAAGCCATCCTAGGTGTATATGTCTTTCTTCTTTCAGCCAAACACAATCAGAGTGAACGTAATCATAAATGTAATCCATATGACTCCAGTGGGTTAATTAATGCTTTTGAAGTAAAGCGATGGGTTTTTGTAAGAAACATATCCATATTTTAAAATTTATAAACACTAATCATTGGCTTCCGGTAACGGCTGTGCGCAAGTGGCGTTCCGGTGGAAGAGTGACCTCTGACCCAACGTATGACATAATTCTCATTTTAGACTTCTAATTTGTGACTGGTGTTTTGTTTTGCTCTATCCTCTGCACTCTGTATTTGTCAATGCGTCATGCGTCTGGTCAGAGGTCACTCCTCCGCTGGAACTAAACACGCGTACAGCCGTTGCCGGAAGCTAATGATTATAGTTTATAAAGTTTTAAATATGGATATTTTTCTTAAAAAAATTAATTGCTTCGCTTCAGAAGGAATTTATTAAACCACTGGAGTTTATGATGGATGGATGCGCTTTTAGGAACTTCAAAAACTTGGCTGCCATTCAATCCCATTGCAAAGCTGGGAAGAGCCAGGATATTTTTTAATATAACTCAGATTGTGTTTGGCTGGAAGAAGAAAGTCAGATACACCTAAAATGGCTTAAATTATGTAAATTATGGGATATTTTTTATTTTTGGTTGAACTATCACTTTAAGTATGCTTTTCAGGTACCCTTTACACCTCTGTGTTTAGCTCTACTGATCAAAAGTTTGGTGTCAGTAAGATAAAAAAAAAAAAGAAAAAAAAAAGAAGTTTATGTTTTAATTCAGCAAGGATGTACAAACCTGATTCCAAAAAAGTTGGGACACTGTACAAATTGTGAATAAAAACAGAATGCAATGATGTGGAAGTTTCAAATTTCAATATTTTATTCAGAATACAACATAGATGACATATCAAATGTTTAAACTGAGAAAATTTATCATTTTAACAGAAAAATAAGTTGATTTTAAATTTCATGGCATCAACACATCTCAAAAAAGTTGGGACAAGGCCATGTTTACTACTGTGTGGCATCCCCTCTTCTTTTTATAACAGACTGCAAATGTCTGGGGACTGAGGAGACAAGTTGCTCAAGTTTTAGGCTTCTAGTTGCTCAACTGTCTTAGGTCTTCTCTGTCACATCTTCCTCTTTATGATGTGCCAAATGTTTTCTATGGGTGAAAGATCTGGACTGTAGGCTGGCCATTTCAGTACCCGGATCCTTCTACGCAGCCATGATGTTGTAATTGTATGCAGGATGCAGTTTGTGGTCTGGCATTGTCATGTTGGAAAATGCAAGGTCTTCCCTGAAAGAGATGACGTCTGGATGGGAGAATATGTTGTTCTAGAACTTGGATATACCTTTCAGCATTGATGGTGCCTTTCCAGATGTGTAAGCTGCCCATGCCACATGCACTCATGAAACCACATACCATCAGAGATGCAGGCTTCTGAACTGAGCGCTCATAACAACTTGGGTTGTCCTTGTCCTCTTTAGTCGGGATGACATGGCATCCCAGTTTTCCAAAAAGAACTTCAAATTTTGATTTGTCTGACCACAGAACAGTTTTTCACTTTGCCACAGTCCATTTTAAAAGAGCCTTGGCCCAGAGAAAACACCTGCGCTTCTGGATCATGTTTAGATATGGCTTCTTTTTTGACCTATAGAGTTTTAGCCGGCAACGGCGAATGGCACGGTGGATTGTGTTCACCGACAATGTTGAAGCCTCTCTGGAAGCCCTGAGCTCATGTTGTGATTTCCATTATAGTAGCATTCCTGTATGTGATGCAGTGCCGTCTAAGGCCCGAAGATCACAGGCATCCAGTATGGTTTCAAAACTCTTCAAAACTTCAAACTCTTTCCAATTTTTCTCTGAGAAACTCCTTTCTGATATTGCTCCACTATTTTTTGCCGCAGCATTGGGGGAATTGGTGATCCTCTGCCCATCTTGACTTCTGAGAGACACTGCCACTCTGAGAGGCTCTTTTTATACCCAATCATGTTGCCAATTGACCTAATAAGTTGCAAATTGGTCCTCCAGCTGTTCCTTATATGTACATTTAACTTTTACGGCTTCTTATTGTTACCTGTCCCAATTTTTTTGGAATGTGTAGCTCACATGAAATCCAAAATGAGCCAATATTTGGCATGACATTTCCAAATGTCTCACTTTCAACATTTGATATGTTATCTATATTCTATTGTGAATAAAATATAAGTTTATGAGATTTGTAAATTATTGCATTCCTTTTAATTCACAATTTGTACAGTGTCCCAACTTTTTTGGAATCGGGTTTGTAATAAATTGATCAAAAGTGACAGTAAAGACATATATAATGTTACAAATTATTTCTGTTTCAAATAAATAATTATAATAATCAAAGAATCCTGATTTTTTTAATAAATAAATAAATGAACGAATGAATGAATGCAGCCTTGCCAAGAGCAAAGTCTGCAATCAAAAGTCTCAATATAAACTCAAATATTTCTCATTATTCTTCTTTCATTCTTCCTATTTTTTTTTTACTCTCAATGTGTTAACAGTTATCTCATTTGTCTATTTTGTTCAGAGAAATATCAGAGACAAAGTTGTTACTTGTATTTGATTTTGATATACTTATGAAACAAATGAAAACCCCTTTCAGTCTTTTGAGCTTTGAAAAAGCAAGATCTGAGCAATCAGATGGATGTGAATGATGCTGTAACATTGTCTAGAGGAATATTCATCCAATCTGGCCATGTGTACCCACACAGACACACACCCACCCACCCACACACAGACAAATGGTGGTAGAGGAAAAAATGTTTCCAGCTTCCTAGTGTTTACACTTCCCCACGCATGACGCAACACATAATCAGCACTACACACACACGTACACGCTCCCTCCCCCAACACATGACGCGCAAGCCGAGTGGGAGAGTGAAGCATGGGGGATTGAAGACATGCACGACTCGCTCACGTCCACACACTCACACGCAGGAACAGGCTCTGGGGAAATGTGACTCTCTCTCTGGCTGTCTTGATCTCTGTATTTCAGTGGCAGAATTCTGTCTGCCCCGTGGCGGAATAGATATATGGGATGAATTTCTTGTTTACGTTAACATTACTGCATTAGAGCCAAATTAATTTGGCAATGCATATGTTTCCAGACGATTCCTGGCTCTCACCACCTACCTCATTCAAAACAGTTTTATATAATTTATGAAAATGCATTATCTTAACACAAACCACTAAACTCATGCTAATGTAGGGAATCATATTGGATCAAAGGAATAATTCAGGCAAAGATGAAATGGATGGATGGATGGATGGATGAGTAGGTGGATGGATGGATGAGTAGGCGGATGGATGGATGAGAAGGTGGATGGATGGATGAGAAGGTGGATGAATGGATGATGAGTAGGTGGATGGATAGATGGATGGATTGATTGGTAGGTGGGTATGTAGGTAGGTAGGTAGTCAGATGGATGGATGGATGTCTCATTCTATCTACTGTACCTTCAAACTTCAAAAACTTGTTCAAAGCCTTGTTTAAAAGCCTTCAAGTTAAAATTACAGTTAAATAAACAGAAATTCAAAGAAATTTTATTTTTCTTCATTAAATTTAAATTGACGGACGGACGGACGGACGGACGGACGGATGGATGGATGGATGGATGGATGGATGGATGGATAGGTAGGTGGAGGGATGGATGGATGAATGGATGGGTGGGTGGGTATGTGGACGGATGGATGGATGGATGGATGGGTGGGTAGGTGGGTGGGTAGGTGGATGGATGGATGGATGGGTAGGAAGGTAGGTGGACAGATGGATGGATGGATGGATGGATGGATGGATGGATGGGTAGGTAGGTAGGTGGACGGATGGATGGATGGATGGATGGATGGATGGATGGATGGGTAGGTAGGAAGGTAGGTGGACAGATGGATGGATGGATGGATGGATGGATGGATGGATGGATGGATGGATGGGTAGGTAGGTGGACGGATGGATGGATGGGTAGGTAGGTAGGTAGGTGGACGGATGGATGGATGTATGGGTGGGTAGGTAGGTGGACAGATGGATGGATGGATGGGTAGGTAGTTGGACGGATGGATGGATGGATGGATGGATAGGTAGGTAGGTAGGTGGACGGATGGACTGATGGATGGATGGATGGATGGATGGATTGGTAGGTAGGTGGACAGATGGATGGATGGATTGGTAGGTAGGTGGACGGATGGATGGATGGATAGGTAGGTAGGTAGGTGGACGGATTGATGGATGGATGGATGGATGGATGGATGGATGGATGGATGGATGGATGGATGGATAAATGGATGGATGGATAAATGGATGGATGGATGGGTAGGTAGGTGAACAGATGGATCGATGGATGGATGTCTCACTCTATCTACCTTCAAAATTCAAAAACTTTACTCAACAAAGCCTTGTTTAAAAGTCTTCAAAGTTATAAATTACAGTTAACTAAACTGAAATTCAAAGAAATGTTATTTTTCTTCCTTAAATTTAAATTTGAATTGCAATTCTGCATCCTGTTTTCTGCTGCAATTTAAAATCAAATCAAATGTGTTAATTATTGTAATTTTAAAATGCATTCTCAGTTCATTTCTGAACTCTGGTTTCTGGGTGAACTATTTCTTACAAATTTTATATCTTTAAACTTGGGCAACCAGGTGAAATCCATTAAAGATATGATTTCTAGACATGCTGAATTTGCTGGAATAGGCATTCCTCCTAATTGCTTCTGACTCTGCACCATACAGTGAGGTGATGTATGATTATTCCATAAACCATTGCAAGACCATAGCTCAGAATGATGGAGGGCTTCTTCTGAAGTGATGGGAATTAATTTACATTGGAAAGGAGTAAATGGCAGTTATGGTTTTGGCCTTAATCCCCAGAGAGATGCTGGAGAGATGCAATCTGTGGTGTAGCTTCTTGGCAGATTGTTTAGACTGCTCTTGTTCAGCGCATTGCAGGGTGACAGCCTTGGTCTACTGTCTTGAATGAAATGCTTCTTGTAGAAAACTCACCTGGGCTGTAAGCCAAGCACTCCTGATTTATGTGACCTCAATCCAACATGGTTTTCAGGCTGGCTTCTGAATGAGCAGGTTTCCACTATAGCAACTACACATTTTAGAGAAATGTTTGATGAAGGGAAAAAAGAATACGGAGTCAATAAAATGATTTGATTTGAACAGGAACATGTTTGGCTTAGCTTGAGGCCTGAGTAAATGTAAAAGATGAACACTTATACTGTATAAGGAATGTCTGGCCTTTTACAGTGTGTGATAAGTGGCCACTCATGATCTGCAAAAATTCATGGCAGTTGGTTTTTATTTACAGGCCTTTTTAAAGCTACAGTCTTTTGGTTAAAAATTATCAATTTTTGAGCAAGTACATAACCAGCCAGTGTTCAAAACTATCTCCTTACCTTAGCCTGATTCACAACAGTAAGACTGTAATAATGTTTTATAATAAAATCAGTACTGGTGGGTTTTTGCAGGAAATTTGAGCATGCTGCTGTTCGTCTGTTTACATGAGGAGTCCCAGCTAGTAGGCTATATGGAATGTGAGGATGCTGCCGGTAGCGGATCATTTATAGCCTTTTCTCACAGCAGCTGGAATAATTAAACTTATTTTGATGGCGGATTGTAATCCAGAAAGTTCCAAATGACAATCATCAGAATCAAAAGATTTTGGACTGCAGAGTGGCTACAGAAATTACAATCTGCAGGTAACGCCAATACACACTAAATACACATAGTCACTCAATGCTGATGTTGTTAACATTAACAATTTGAGAACAAAGTATAACATTAATAATAATTTGCACAGCTTGACGCGATCTAATCGATCGTTAGATTTAATCACCATTGGCAGCACAATTTATTATAGGCCTAATACTTTATTTAAAGTGGCAGACATGTTACTTACTTGTTCAGATGACATTTTCCGGTGAAAATTCTTATTTTGGTCATACTTCCAAGATGTAGAATCTGTGATTCCGAACTACAGTATCCACACCGGTGCGGTGACTGACAGCAAACATTAGATTCATCAGCGCTGAGGAGCCATGCCAATGCACAACCCACGTAAAGATGATAATTTCGCAAATAACTGCAATCACAGATTTCAAACAGAGATGGCAACAAAGAGGCAAAACTTACAGACTGCAGCTTTAAATTTAACATCTTAAAAAATATTATTTAAACACATATCATAAGAAAGCATCATTAATCACTAAAGAACAGATTTCATAAGATGTTAATGGTTTTGCTTCTTTTGAGGTTTGAAATTAAGCCAAAAACTTTTTTGAAGTTAAAAGGCAGTTAGTTCTGAAATACTTAAGCACAGTGATTCTGCAATGGTTTTGCTTCAGATTAGCGATCCAGCACCATATTTGTTTAAAGCACAAAAACATTTTTTTAATGACAACAAACTACATAGGCCTGAAATGCATAAACACTATTTGACATCAATGAGAAAATATATGTAAAGTGTTTTCTTCTTTCTTTTACTAGTTGATAATCCTAATTGCTGTGCCATGCCACAATTTTAATGCAAACATTTTTTTGTTAGCATCCCCAGCAGTTAAAAAAGACTGCTTTAGAGACAGAAAGTGGAGACCTTATTGGCCAGTTACTGAAATATTTGAAGTCTGATGTTTGCTGAGAGCTCTATTCTGAAGAGGGATGGGGCAGCAAGACTCAGGTAATGGTGCTGGCATGGCAGCACTGATGGTTTTTTATGGATTGACCATTAGCACTAGAGTGGAGCACATTAGATTCTCTCAGGACCATAACTGATCCTGCCAGGCAAAAAACTATAATGAATACAGAGAAAAGCATGCTTCTCTCGCTGCCTGAGAACTAAGTGATGCTGCATGTGAGTGAGTATGCACAGATAGGTGACAAGCAGACAGAGAGAAAGAGAAGGGATTGTCATACTCTATCAATGTTTACTGTGAATTTGAAGGTGAACTGATTTAGGCCATTGCCACAGGCTCATAGTTTATACTGACTGCAATTGACCTTCTATATTAATAAACATAAAGCAGATTGTGTTTTGTAGTAGCATGCATACAGTGCTGAGTTCTTTGAAGCTTTATTATTATTAGTATTATTATTATGTGTTGTTTAACCCTCTTTTACACAGTGACACAGTAACATTTATTTATAAATTTTTCCATTCAAGTACAATGGTTATCAGCACTATGCTCATGAATAATTGCCAAAATATGTTTGTTGCCTAGATTGTACTTTGACACGTTGACAATATAACATATGTGTTTGTGTGTGTGTTAATCCATTAGGAGTATCTATTTTTTTCCCAGTAACTTTACATTTCAGATTTCATTTCTTATCAGATTGAATATTAACTAGGGACAATAATATTAATCATTAATATCATCATAATATTAAAAAGTAGGCCTATTCAAATTTTTAGTTTATAGAATTTTAATAAAACTGCTTTTAATAATAATAATAATAAAAATCGTATTTATATTAATGCACTGTCAACATTATTATCTATACAAACGATATCAAACCCCATACTGATGCCCGAACAAACGGAAGCAGATTATTAGCGGAGAGTTTGTCAAAGACGAATGATTATGTCGCTTTAAATTCACTTTTCGCGAGGTGATGTATGCTGATCACCTGTCATGTGCGGCGCATGCGCAGAGGGGGTGATTGTGAAAGCGGGTATGCCCTCAGATCCTCGTAACCTCCATCCTAGACGCTGAGCAGCCGAGCACCAAACAGCACTAGAGACTAGAGGGACAGAAATGGGAGAATAAATAGGGATGCTCGCACACTGCAGGTAGGATACTGTTTTTTACTACTTCAGCTGGCCGTTCAGATGAAAATAATCGTGTTTTTCCATGTGGCAGTGGCAGTTTTATGAAAGATATGGTGTGTGGTAGTAGAGTAGTACTTCTAGTCTGGTAACGCGTGTAGATGCTCTTGTACAGCATGCAAGAAAGCTGTTTTACTGATGAGGCTGTGAAATTCTCCCATCCTTGATCAAATCCTTGCAGGGTTTGATCAAGGACGAATGCATCATGATCAGGACAGCGAGGGAACCTCCATTTCTCATCGTTTGCTCTTTTATTTTCCGTTTGAATGCATGTTATGTGGCGAGATCAGTGTGATTACTGCAGATCGTGACTGTCTGAGATTGACCATCTACAACCTCATATCGAATAACCAACCTATAATATTTCAGTGCTTTTTTGGTCTATGGATGCCAAAAAATGACTTATTTGTTTGTAACTAAAACATCCAAACCTTTAAATAAAGAAACATCAAGTTTCACATATTTTTTCACATAATTTCTTTCACATAATATCGCTAAACACCCATTTGTGTTTTACAACCCGGATATGCCGACGGAGGATTTCTGTAGAGGGGCTATAGATGTTGGGTTTTGAAGGAGCCGATTTTTTTTCCTTCTTTTTACAGAAATCTATCAATGGTCTATATGTTTGTAGGCTGTTCGAAGAGCACAGTGTGACTATTTAACGTTGATATCAGGCTATCGACAATGTGGTTGACCGCGCGCTCTACTAAAAAAAAAAAACAATCGTGCTTTAGCGAAAAAAAAATGCACACAGAAAAACCACTTACTCTTTAAAGTTTCTTATCATGAATGTGTCCGCATAGAGTTACTGCTGTGACTGGTATGTCGTGTTGTATTTCACGCTAAAAGGCAGAGAAACGTGATGCATGAGCTGAACGTAGAACGCTGTCCAAGGTGCTGAAGGGAAACGTCCAAACAGTCAGTTACAGGGGGAATGCAGTCATGCTTTACACGAAAAATCGATGTTTCATTGCTGTTATATATTCATGCTACATTTTTAAGCAGTATTACACATGTGGATGAACAACACGTGTAGTAAAATTGTCATTGCCAAACATTTTTTTGACATTTTTTTTTTTTTTTTTATCAAATTATTCAGCCTATAATTATGTTTATGTTATGGCCTATAACATATGTTACAGATAATTAATGTCATTCCAAAGACCAAATATCATGGAATCTGCATGTATAATAATTATGGAAAAATTATCTTGTGAAAATTATCTTATGAATTATGAAAAAAAAAAGGTAAAATAGTTTTCTATAAGGTAAAAGGTGAATGCATTGTGTTCCGGACAGTAATGGAACTTCTGTCTCTCACTATTTGCTTTGTTATTTACTATTTGAATAGATACTGCAGATCATGACTGTATAAGTTAGACCATCTACATCTACAACCTCTACATGTCATCCACTAAATATGTATTATAAAGTTCATAACTGTTTTGGTTAGTTTGTTTTATCTTATTTACTGATGAGGTTTTTACTTGCTTTGAAGATGACTTGGCTAAACCATGCCTGAAATAGCAACACTTCTAAAACAGAGTACTCTTCTCATTTTACTCCATAGGCAGAACAAAATATTTCTGAGATATTTGTCATTGTTATTAAATCCTTTTGTTTATGGAGTCTGTGTGTGTGTGTGTGTGTGTGTGTGTGTGTGTGTGTGTGTGTGTGTGTGTGTGTGTGTGTGCATTAAAGATATCTATGCATTTATGACAACAATAATGTGTGACTTCTGTCTTTTCATTGTCCACTTTCTATTTCCTTAGGGACACTGGAGGTAGATGTGAGGGATAATTGCACCTGGTGAGAGAAACCCTCCACTGGGTCCCTCCATCCCAGCCCTCCCTTACACCAGTCATCAGAGCCACATTCCCCACAGCCAACATGTTCTCCTCCAACTTTCTGAGTGGGGGGAATCCTCTAAGTGCGATGTCCTCTGCTGTGAACAAGTTCAGTCTTTTTGGGGATGAGGCCAATGAGGAAAAGCAACAACAGCAGCCTCCAGGACCTTCAAAGCAGAAGGATCCTCAACAGCAGGGGAACGGCCAACCAGCCTCACAGGGGCCTCAGAGGCAAAGTGGACAGCAGCCACAGGGTGTGGGAAGGGGAGGCCAAGGAGCTGGACGGGGTGGATCTCAACCACAAGGAGCTGGACGGGGAGCATCTCAACCACAAGGAGTTGGACGGGGAGGATCTCAACCACAAGGAGCTGGACGGGGAGGATCTCAACCACAAGGAGCTGGACGGGGTGCATCTCAACCACAAGGAGTTGGACGGGGAGGATCTCAACCACAAGGAGCTGGACGGGGAGGTCCTGTACAGCAGGGAGCTGGTATAGGAGGTCTCCCGCAGCAGGGAGTGGGCAGGGGAGGATTGCCACAAGGAGCAGGTGGAGGTGGATCTCCTAAGCAGGGTGTTGGGAAGGGTGGACCTCAACAACAAGGCCCAAGAGGACCTGGGTCTCACCCAGCAGGTGCAGCTGGGTCAAGGCCTCCTTCAACAGAGCCTCAGGTGAAAGATGGAGCTACGGTGAAATCCCTCTGTCCAGTCTGTAAAAATACAGAACTCAATTTTAAGTCCAAGGATTCGCCCAATCATAACACCTGCACGCAATGTAAATCAGTGGTCTGCAACATGTGTGGGTTCAGTCCTCCCGATGCAACTGTGAGTACAAATACCTAACTCATTTAGTTTTGCATTAGCACAGTACATATAGCAGTGGTGTTCAGTATGCATGGCTCATTTTAAGTCTTTTTGTTTGCATTGTTTTGGATTAAAATAGGAAAAGAATCAAGATCATTTATATAAAAGTATTATTTTATATAATCTCAATTTTTTTATGTAATAGACCACACTAGATTTACCCATCAGTTTGTACTATCAGGCAATGGTCACCATTGGTCACATGTGCCTCATTCCAGAGTCCACTCTCTCTGAAGTTTTATTGGATTATGATGGTTTTAATTCCTTGAAGTCTTTATTTAGGTGCTGACACTTATTATAATACCTTTTTAACAAAGTCAAACTACATTCAATTTTGATCAAAGATAGATTTTAAAATCTTATATCCTGTATAGGTTTTTATCACTTTTATTGTATTTTTATTGTAGTTTTTACCATGAAAATAGCTACAGGAACTGGGATGGTGTTTAAAAAAAAAAAAAAAAACTGTACGATATATCATTTTAGCATCAATATCTCGAAGTGCGCATCCGTGATAGTCACATCGCAGGATGTGTGACGTCAAGTATAGGGATCGTTTGTCATTTGCATTTGCTTTTAAGTCCTGTCAGTTTAAACATCAAGTGCAAGAAGACTGGAGAGCCACGCAGACAGCACGTGAACACCCAATTCAGTTCTATTGCTCTTATTTTTGAGCTTGAACGCACATGTGCACTCAAAATTAAGTCAAAATGCCCGTCTCTGCGAGTATTCTCGTAAACACAGTCAGTTATGTGTTTTAAACAATTGAGAAAGAAAACGGATGTGTATCATTATATTGGATCCGTGCATTCCTCTTAAAGTGACTGCAGCCTAATATACCCCAGCTGTTTGTCTCACCAATGTTAATCAAACAACAAAAGAAAAAGAGAAAATCACTTTTGTAGCTTTAACAAAGATAAATTGTATTAAAGGATTAGTTCACTTTAAAATAAAAATTAGCCCAAGCTGTACTCACCCTCAAGCCATCCTAGGTGTATATGACTTTCTTCTTTCTGATGAACACAATCAGCGTTATATTAATAAATATGCTGACGCATCCAGGCTTTATAATGGCAGTGAATGGGACCAATGAGTATGAAGCTCAAGAAAGTGCATCTATCCATTTTAAACGTACTCCACACGGCTCCGGGGGTTAATAAAGGTCTTCTGAAGCAAAGTGATGTGTTTTAAGGTAAGAAAAATATTAATATTTAACAAGTTATAAAGTAAAATATCTAGCATTCACCAGACTGCCTTCCGTATTCAACTCAGAAAGAAAGTGTAACTCCTCTTGCAGTTCAAAACTCTTATGCTTCGACCTACGCCTTCTGTATTCAACATACGAAAGCTGAATACAGAAGGCAGTCCAGCAGAAGCTAGATATTTTACTTTATAACTTAAACATGGATATTTTTCTTACACGAACACGTTGCTTCACTTCAGAAGGCCTTTATTAATCCCCCAGAGCTGTGTGGAGTACATTTTTGATGGATGGATGGATGGATGGATGGATGCACTTTCTTCAGCTTCGTATTTGCTGCGTCAGGATATTTATTAATATAACTCTGATTGTGTTCATCAGAAAGAAGAAAGTCATATATACCTAGGATGGCTTGAGGGTGAGTAAAGCTTGAGGTAATTTTCATTTTAAAGTGAACTAATCCTTTAATTAATTTAATTTAATTTGTACAGTGATTATTACATTATTACATTTGATTATTCAATGTCTGTAACTAAATACAGTTAGATTTACCTGAAAAACATAAGGCACTGTTTATTTAATTTGTATCTTATTCTATTGCTTTATTGTATTTTTATTTTCAATACAGAATCCCTACCCTACAGAATCACCCCAATCATCCTAGAATGATTAATTCTTTATAAATAGAGCTATTCAAATCATCCGGTGAAATTGTTTTCATATCGCAATATATATTGCAGTGAAACAAAATATCACAATGTCTGTTTTTTTTTTCTAATATCGTGCAGCCCTAGTAGTAAATGTAGTGTTTCACCAGTTCAACCATGAATAAGTAAATGCTAATTCCTCAGAATAATTCCTTTTTTTACCTTTTTACTGTTTTGTACATTTTACTGTATACATGGTCTTTCTGTTTGTAACACTGCAGAACAACTGCTTCTATGTTGATTTAAATTTTTGTTAAGTTAAAAACTAGCAATTGTATAACAGAAATTTGTATCCTCATTGTACGCAGGCTAAGGAGTGGCTTTGCCTGAATTGCCAGATGCAGAGAGCTCTGGGAGGGGCAAAAAGTAGTGAACCTCCTACGCTAAAAGCCCAGCCACAGTCCAAGGTCTCCGTACCATCACAGAACCCCGCAAAGAAAGACACGCCTCACAGTAAGCAGATGCCTCCATCTGCCACCCAGCCAACCAAACCAACAGAGGGTCAGAAACCGTTAAGCCAGTCTAGCACAAGTGCAGCTCATCCATCGCAGCAAACGTCCCAACAAAAACTTCTTCCACAGCAAACGACAAAAGGTGCTCCTCCTGCCAAAAGTGAGCCACCATCAAAGACTGAGCCCCCTAAAAAAGAAGAAGAGTCCAGTTTTTTTGGTTTCGGTTTTGGTGGCGCTCGATCCCGCTCTCCCTCTCCACAGCCTGGTGCCTCTTCTGTTTCTGGGAAGGTTCTAGGCTTCGGTTCTTCGTTCCTTAGCTCAGCATCCAATTTGATTTCAGCTGTCCAGGATGAGCCCTCGACAACCCCACCAACCTCTCGAAAGGGTTCTGTCGTTTCCCAAACATCTGCCAAGACCACCACACCCCCTTCTACCAGAAAAGGTTCAGAGGCCTCTAAGGGCTCCCCCAATCTTCCTAAAACACTGGAGGACAAAATGCAACAGCAACAAAATAAACCCCAAGACACTCAAAAACCAACAACAACAACAACGAAGGAATCCTCATCTGCTCAGGCTACTAAAATAGATCAAAGCCCAAAACTTCTTCCCAAAGCCTGTCCACTCTGCAAGGCAGGCCTGAGAAGAGATCCTCCCAACTATAGTACCTGCACTGAATGCAAAGCCACTGTGTGCAATCAGTGTGGATTTAATCCTGTGCCTCATCAAACGGAGGTAAGAAACAGATGAATGTATTTTCTTCTTGTAGGTTCACATTATGTTTTGTGCAATGAACTGTGGGCAGAAAATGTCAAGAGCAATTTCAGAGGACATGTTCTTGGTGATTCCACTGATTCTGTTGAAAAAGATGGATGTATTTTCTAGTCTCTTTGGTTTGTGTGGAGGCAGTCTTGTGGAAGGCAGACCGAAAATGGCTGTGAGAGAGACAAAATGTGCCTTGATTCTCAATTACCTCAGACTACTCCCTGCCTAAACTTACAAAAATGAAGTGCTTGCACTCTCAAGGCAGAAAAGAAAACATCAACATGCATATTCACATTGTTTCTTTTTTTTAAGTTATGCATTAGAGTGATTCACAGATCCATTAAGGCTTTGGGTGATAAGTAGATATTATGAATGAATAGACATTCTGTGCTTTTTGACTCATGTTATGACGTTTATTGATCCATCTTGGTCAAACATTGCAGTTAGTGGCTAGTCTATTTTACATGCGAACGTTCCACCCAGTTTGTTGCTTTCAGCCACTTTCCAGACCCAGCATAGCTATCAAGATAGTCAAGACTGCTTGGGGAGAGAGGTTTATGATGATCTCATGGGATTTATTGTTGTCTGTTTTGATGCAAGAAGATATATAATTCTCCTTTCACAGCAGAAGTCAGTAGATCTACTGTTTCATTTTAAATGTCATTGTCTATAATGTATTTTTATTTTGAAGTTCTAGTTAATTCATGTATTTTATTCAGATGACTTCTTGCCAATGTTTCTGGTTTCCCTTTTCATGCCCCCACCTTTTTTAGTTAGTGTTAAAATATATATGGTCCTAGTTTTTTTCATTGCCATTTCAATAAAACCACTCATTAAAGGGTTAGTTCACCCAAGAATGAATTACTCACCCTCATGTTGTTCCACACCCATAATATCTTCATTCATCTTCGGAATTTAAGATATTAAGATATTTTTGATAAAATCCGATGGCTCAGTGAGGCCTCCATTGCCAGCAAGATAATTAACACTTTCAAATGCCCAGAAAGCTACTAAAGACATATTTAAAACAGTTCATGTGACTACAGTGGTTCAACCTTAATGTTATGAAGCGAAGAGAATACTTTTTGTACGCCAAAAAAACAATATAACGACTTTATTCAACAATATCTAGTGATGGAGATTTCAAAAGTGCCAAAGTCACGTGATTTCAGTAAAATAAGGCTTTGTTACTTCATAAGTGTTTCGAAATTTCAATGGTTCACCACTGGGGGGCATGACTTTGGCAATTTGATACACGACAGTGGAAATGTTTGTAATAGATTTTACAAATCACAGACTAACTTTTGTATCTTTGGCCATCAGGTTTCATAATAAGGGAATAGTATAGTCAAGGCCAAGGATGTGTCATGTGCTTAGTCTTAGCAGTGAATCTACTGTAATAATGAATGCCCCCTACAAAGCCCTTACCACCTCTGTTGTCATCATCTGGAAACTCTGAGCATACCAGGCTGGCCCCTATTTTATCTTTTAAGGTGTGTTGAGCAAAAAAGACTATTGAATCTGTAATTAAACATTCAGATTTACGTGCAGCCTGGCAAGGAGACTCCAAGGCTATTGGGTCACATGGACCTGCTATGTGATGAAAAAACACCAGGCAGAGGATCAGTGGGTAGTCCCCAGAGATAGCATCTAAGACTTTTCCAAGAGAGTTCAGAAACCAAGAGATAAGGTGTAGATTACAGTGGCATCTGCTACTCGATTGTGCTCTGTTTCGAGCACAGGTTGTTGAAATGAGATAATAGTGAAAAACATCTCTCCAATATGAAGGTCACATTCATTCACGGCCACAACTGTTTTATCTTCAAACATACAAACCTGGGAATTGCCTTAAGTCTAGAGAATTAACAAATGCAACACATCTGTGTATATTTTTATCCAATGCTAAAATTATCCAAATGATTCAGTTTCCTTATGCCTAAAAAAAAAAAAAGAGTGCTGCTGGCTTTCTCCAGAGATTAAATGTAGGCTTCTGAGCTGTGCTTGAAGTGTGCATGCAGCACAAATACTGCGATACAGAGTGGAATTCATTTAACCCTGAGAGATCCATTGTGTGAAAAAAAAAAAAAATGTCTAAAACAGTTAATTAATACACAATTTAACATCAGCTCACACTCTGAGAATGTTGAGGGACATTTACAGTTGTATTTTCCCAACATCACACAACACTGTCACTGTCTACTGGCACAAATTCAAATTTTTAAATCTTTCTGTAATATTTTACTTTTAATATTTTTGTGTGCGCGCAGTATATGTACATACTGTTGAAAGAAAAAGTATGTGAACCACTTGCAGAATCTGTGAAAATGTGAATAATTTTAACAAAATAAGAGAGGTCAACCAAAATGCATGTTATTTTTTATTTAGTACTCTCCTGAGTAAGATATTTTATATAAAATATGTTTACATATAATCCACAAGACAAAAACTAGCTGAATTTATTAAAATAACCACATTCATAAGTATGTGAACCATTGATTCTTAATACTGTGTGTGGTTACCTGGATGATCTACGACTGTTTGTTTGTTTTGTGATGGTTGTTCATGAGTCTCTTGTTTGTTCTGAACAGTTAAACTGAGCTCTGTTCTTCAGAAAAATTCTCCAGGTCCTGCAGATTCTTCAGTTTTCCAGCATCTTTTGCATATTTGAACCCTTTACATCAGTGACTGAATGATTTTGAGATCTGTCTTTACACACTGAGGACGACTGAGGGACTCAAACAACTATTAAAAAAGGTTCAAACATTTACTGATGCTCCAGAAGAAAACAGGATGCATTGAGAATCAGGGGGTGAACACTTTTGAACAGGATGAAGATGTACAATTTTTTTTTAATTTTGTTTAAATATACATTTTTTTCATTTAGTACTGCCCTTCAGAAGCAACAGAAGATACTTGCATGTTTCCCGGAAGACAAATTAAATACAATTTACCTTGATCTTCAAATTCCAAATGTTTTTACCCCCGTCTATTAATGCATCATGTTTCCTTCTGGAGCATCAGTGAATGTTTGAACCTTTTTTAATAGTGTTTGAGTCCCTCAGTTGTCCTCAGTGTGAAAAGATGGATCTCAAAATCATTCAGTCACTGCTGGAAAGGGTTCGAATATGCAAAAGATGGTGGAAAACTGAAGAATCTGCAGGACCTTGAACAGAGTTCAGTTTAACTGTTCAGAACAAACAAGGGACTCATGAAGAACCATCACAAAACAAACAAACAGTCGTAGATCACCCAGGTAACCACACACAGTATTGAGATTCAGTGATTCACATACTTATGGGGTTATATTAATAAATGTAGCTATTTTTTTGTTTTGTGGATTATATGTAAACATCTTTTATGTAACATATCTTACTCAGGAGAGTACTAAATAAAAAATAACATGGATTTTGTATTATCTCCTTTATTTTGTTACAATTATTCACATTTTCACAGATTCTGCAAGTGGTTCACATGCTTTTTCTTGCAACTGTATATAAGCTTATGTAAATAAGAATTTTCTGAATGTTGCACAAATGCAACAGTGGGTTTTAGTAATCAATGTTGTTTGTTTGTTTATTTATTTATTGTAATTTGTAAAACAAAAGAGCCCATTCACTAAATATTTCAAATGATTTTCATTGTAGCCTAATGGAACTTTGGGGATCTTCAGAGGACTGCTCTGAAATGAAAATATTTGTTGCAGCATTTTAGTTTACTGGAAATACCCTTTTAAGTCAGAGCAACTGCACTGTAGACTTCTAAACCATGCATTTTCAAAATAATAAAACATTTACGAGTGTCTTAAGGCTGGTTTGAGATGAACATACTGAGGTTTTACCTTGCAGCTTACTAGGAATATGTTTATAAAAGTAGTCATGTTGGCCTCTAGCAGAATATGCATTTTCAGTATACTTTACAGTTGTCTGTGAAGTGTAGGAGTATCAAGGTCATGAAACCTTGGGGAGCATAAGAGTTATAAGGGCTGCTTTGACATGAACATATTCAAATTTCATCTTGCTAAGAAGGATTCTCAAGAAGTCAAAGAATAATTTTTTTCTAAAAGTCACCAAAACAAAATATGCAAAAATGTCATGATTTTTATCTGTTCCTAATATTCATATTCAGATTTTAATATTAATAATCAAGTTCAAAATTGGTCTGCATTCAAAAATGTCTATTAAAAGAAGAGCTTTTATTGGAATTACAGTAATTGGTGCAGATCAATTTTCTCTCTCTCTCTCTCTTTTTTTTTTATTATAAAATGAACTAAAAAAAGATCAAAAAAGAGATAGAATATATCACCAATGCTGGAGTCTCTGAAGGTTTTCTAAATATTTTTTAAATAAAGTAGTAATGTTATGATATCTGCTTGTGGTCAACTTACACCATTCCTGCAAAAGTATATATATTTCTCATTTGTTATTAATGTTGAAAAATAAACAATGTGAAGAAATTACTCATAATAGTTGTGATGTTTTTGCAGGCAAAAGAGTGGCTTTGCTTAAACTGCCAGACACAGAGAGCGCTGAAAGGAATAGAGCCTCCAGGACAACCCACTGTAAAGTTCCAAACACAGCCCAGCAAATCTCAAATGGATTCTACACTTGGTCCTTTAGAGAAACAGCCCACAGCTCTGCCAATAAAGGCTAATCATGCCAACCAACCTGCTGCTCAGAAAAAGGAGATGCATGAACAACAGACTAGTGCAGCAGGAGCAAAGCAAGCTCCCTCCCCTAAGTCTTTACAGAAGCCGACAGCAACAAATGCCCCCTCTTCTCCTGTGTCTAAAGCAGCACCAAAGGCTGAGACTGAGCAAGAACAGTCAGGATTTTTCAGCTTAGGCTTTGGTGCAGCACGGTCACGATCACCATCCCCTCAGCCCCCTGTTTCCGCCATGTCTGGTAAGGTCCTAGGATTTGGGTCTTCCTTCCTGAGCTCAGCATCTAATCTTATTTCATCAGCAGTCCAAGATGACCCCTCTGCGACACCACCAACTAATCCCCAAGCATCTTCAGTCTCTCAAACTTCAACATCACAAGGGGTTGCAATATCAGTGTCTACAGGAAAGGCTAATCAATCAGATAGTCAGAAAGAAGAGAAAAAGTCAGATCCAACTGTTGACCAAAAGAACAAAGCATCAATATCTAAAAAATCTGAACCTTCTTTACAGATGCCAAAAGCAGTCCAAGGCCCAAAACCCCCACCCAAATTCTGCCCACTCTGCAAGGTAGAAATCAAAAAGGACCTTCTCAACTACAACACCTGTACTGAGTGCAAAAACACTGTGTGTAATCTCTGTGGATTCAACCCAACACCCCATCAAACAGAGGTAACATTATGTTGGCTTTTAATACTTTTGAAAAAAATTTTAATGATGTATGTGTACATGAGTTAACCAATTTGTCTTATTTTTTTTTCAGTCAAAAGAGTGGCTTTGTCTAAACTGTCAGACGCAAAGAGCTCTCAGAGGAATGGAGCCACCAGGACCTCCAAAGTTGGAGACCGCAGAACAGCCCAACAAAAGCCCTGTTACTCAACCACTGGCTTCACCTTCAATCCAAAAGAAAGGTGCTTCTGAACTGGACAAGTTAGGCAAGAAAATTGACCCTCCTCAGAAATTACAGGACCAACAAAGCAAGGCTCCGAATGGTACTCTGCCAATCCAAAAAGCCCAGCAGCAAGAAAAAGAAGCCAAATCTGAAGTACCTGCCAAAACAGCCAAGGAAGAATCTGGATTTTTTGGTTTTGGTGGTGTTAGGTCAAGGTCTCCATCTCCTCAGCCTGCTATGTCTGCTGTTTCTGGGAAGGTTCTTGGCTTTGGCTCTTCCTTTCTCAGCTCAGCATCTAATTTAATATCTTCAGCTGTGCAAGATGAGACATCTACAACACCACCAACCTCCCGCAAAGCTTCAACAGTTTCCCAGAGCTCAACACCACCCACGTCTCGGAAGAGCCCTGCTGTTCCACAGACCACAAACACAGGGGACATAAAACAACCTACTGCACAAAAACAAGATACAAAGATATCTGAGTCACCTCATCTAGACAGTAGATCTTCTGTGAAAGTAAAACCAGACCAATCATTGTCTGCGAAGGTTGACAAAACTCCCTTGCTTATTCCCAAAATCTGTCCACTTTGCAAGGCAGGTATTACCAGTGATCCTCCTAACTTCAGCACCTGCACTGATTGCAAAAACATTGTGTGTAATCGTTGTGGATTTAATCCCATGCCTCTTCAAAAGGAGGTAAGATAAATTGTTTATTTTACTCTTTTGGTCATATTTGTTTTATTGAAGAACAGTATTGTTAATTTCTGGTTGTGCTTTTGGTCATGCAGGTGAATGAATGGCTTTGTTTGAGTTGTCATATGAAGAGAACACCTGAACCTTCAACTCAAAATCCCCAGCTACAGGCTAATACTTACTTGCAACAAAACAAAACAGCTCCACATCAGTCTCCACCAGTAGACAATAGAACTGAGGACCAGTCAAAAACAGCACTTGGAAAACCTACATCTACAACACAAAATGCACAGAAAGAAACTCTAAAGCCTCAACAGCCAAAAGATGGCACTTCTTCAGCCAAATCTGAAACTACAACAAAATCAGATTCCTCTAAAGAAGATACAGGTTTCTTTGGCTTTGGTTTTGGTGGTGCTCGATCTCGATCACCTTCTCCTCAACCTGTTGTCTCTGAGAAGGTTCTAGGATTTGGTTCCTCTTTCCTCAGCTCAGCATCGAATCTTATATCTTCAGTAGTTCAGGATGATTCCTCCACAACACCACCAACACCTCGTAAAGGTTCAACAGTTTCCCAGACCTCTGTGAAGTCTGCAACACCGCCCGCCTCTCGTAAAGGTTCATCAGTTTCACAGACGTCTCTCAAAACCACATCTGCTGTTGCAGCAGCGGCTACATCTCGCAAAGGATCTACAGCATCCCAGGACTCAACACAAATGCAGACTGGGGAAAGTAAACCACTTTCTCAAAAGCAAATGGAAGATAAGAAGTCCCTGCAACCTCAAGCTTTCAAAGCACCATCTGCACCACCATCAAAGCCACAAACAGCTAAGTCCTCTCAGCCTCATCCTAAAGAATGCCCACTTTGCAAAGTGGAGCTCAAGAAAGATCCTCCTAATTTCAATACCTGCACTGAATGCAAGAGCATTGTATGCACACTTTGTGGGTTTAATCCCATGCCTCATCAAACTGAGGTAAGATTATTCAGAATTTGCAAAATGGGCTGTGGGCTCTATTGTATTTACCTTTAATAAAAAAATGCCTTTGACAATATCATAATTCCCCAGCTAGTTCACCAATACTGATATGTATTTTTTTGTATTATCAAATCTGTATATATTAACCTTAGTTTGAGAGAAACCTTTGAAAAATCGCTTTGTTCTGGTTTCTCAACCTCTCTCATTTGTTGGCAGGCAAAAGAGTGGCTTTGCTTGACCTGTCAAGTGCAGCGGGCATCAATACCTTCCAGTGCAGATCAAGATCAAGCTAAGAAAGTCGTCCCAGTGCCAAAGAAGGAGCAGCAAGATGTTCCAGAATCCATGCAGAAGAAACAAAATGCAGAGGAAGCCACTAATACTGGTCAGAAAGCAGATGCAGTTGGGGGAAAGGAGCCCACTGATGTTTCACTACAACAGCTCAATCAACCTAAGAACTCACAGCAGATGAAATCGGACAAGCCTCAAGAAAAACAAACCAAACTACCACCAAAGGCTCAACCTCATCAAGAGGAGTCTGGATTTTTTGGTTTTGGCTTTGGTGGGGCCCAATCCAGGTCTTCTTCTCCTCAGCCTGCTGTTACTGCTGTGCCTGGGAAGGTTTTAGGCTTTGGTTCATCCTTCCTTAGCACAGCCTCTAATCTGATATCATCAGCTGTTCAAGATGAACCTTCCACAACTCCACCAACCTCCCGCAAAGGTTCATCAGTTTCAGAAACCACACCTCCTCCCTCTGCCCGTAAAGGCTCTGCAGTGTCTCTGTCATCGTCCAACAGCAATGCATCACCTAGCTCACAAAAAGTTTCTGAGACCACACAAGGTTCTTTGAAAGCTCAACGTAGTAAAGATACTAAACATTCAGTCAGACAGAAACAAGAGGAGCAGACAACATTACTTCAACAGGCTAAGGAGTCATCAAATAAAGTGAAAGAGGATAAATCAGAGACACAAAAGGATCTATCCAAGCCTCTTCCTAAGGTCTGCCCACTCTGCAAGGTGGAGGTCAAGAAAGATCAATACAACAGCTGCACTGAATGCAAAAACATTGTATGTAACTTGTGTGGGTTCAACCCCATACCCCATCAAAATGAGGTAAGAAAATACTACTGTTGTGTTGACTTTTTTTTTTTTTTTCTCGGTTTGTTAAAGTCAGCAGGATACGGAAGTTGCAAACAAGTTGCAAAGAACTTTATCTTATTGTGACATATTTCCGAAACTGCTATCAAACAAGAAAAACATATAGAGGGACATAATCAGTTGTTGATTGGATTGTGAAAAGTGAGCGTTGCATACCAGAATGGAGGCAGATCTGAAATGCTGGGCGGTCTCGCATATGTCAGCAGAGAGAAGAGCAAGTTATGACATTTTGATTAAAGATTACAAAGAATAAATAGTGTCAATTTTGAATTCATGCTGACTTTACTGAATATTTATTTCATCATAATGCAAATTGAAAAGCATATTTGCATATAACAGTTTAATGTTGACAGGAGAGCTTGTAATGTTTAACTCTTCTTTATTCTAATTGATTTGAGCTGCCTTGGAACATTGCAAGTTAATAGTGTGGTTTAGTCCACTGAACTCTGGGATGCAATTTAGCTTCCTTAATACGCAAAAAATGTAAATTTGCTAAATTATTAATATATTATTCTTTACAAACTACAGGTGATGTGGCTTTGTTTGGCATGTCAAATGAAGAAAACACCAGAACCTCCCTCTGCGCAGCTTCAATCACATATTCCCACTCCAGATGCTTCACAGAAGAAGCCACATCTTCCAGCAGATACAGTTCAAAGGGATAAGAAACCAGAAGTAGCAGGGAAACAAGACAATAAACAAACTTCAACAGAAACTGAACAATCCACCCAAGAAACAAAAAGAAAGCAACAGCATATTGCAGAAGTTCCAAATTCAGAATCTCAAAAAATAGATCCACAACAAGACAAACCTGGATTTTTTGGGTTTGGTTTTGGTGGAGCTAGATCTCGATCACCTTCTCCTCAGCCTGCTGTCTCTGCTGTCTCAGGGAAGGTTCTAGGATTTGGTTCCTCCTTCTTAAGCTCAGCATCTAATTTAATCTCGACAGCTGTGCAAGATGAATCCTTCACACCACTGTCTAGTTCTCGCAAGGCTTCAACAGCTTCTGAAATCTCTGATAAGACACCACCAACCTCTCGCAAAGGTTCTGCAGTTTCTCAAATCTCCAATAAAGTTAATACCACTCCACCTTCCTCTCGCAAGGGTTCTGCAGTTTCGCAGACATCTGTTAAAATGACTCCTCCAACGTCACGAAAGGTGTCTGAAGCTGCCGTAAACATTGACAATACAGTTGGGACAAAAAATAAAGTTGCAGAGAAAGGTGAAGAAACCACTAAAGGAGCTACACCACAGCAACAAGTACAAGGAAAGACAGAAGATGGAGCTGTGCCTGTGTCCTCTGAAATCCCTGAAGAATCTAGAGGGAGATCTCAGTCTCCTTTACTTCCACCTGCAGCATCTGCTGTCTCTGGGAAGGTTCTAGGATTTGGTTCCTCCTTCTTCAGCTCAGCAAGTAATCTGATCTCATCAGCTCTAGATGAGCCTTCTACAACACCACCCACTTCTCGCAAAGGTTCCATTGCTTCCCAGCTATCTGCTAAGACTACAACGCCACCTTCTTCTCGTAAAGGCTCATCAGTTTCCCAGACTTCAGACAAGATCACCACTCCACCTTCCTCACGAAAGGGTTCTGAAGTTTCTCTGACATCTCTCAAGACCAGCACACCTCCAACTTCTCAAAATGTATCTGATGCCTCTTCTAAAATACATACTTCAGATGACAAAAAAGTACACCCTGAAAATATAGAAGAGAAGAAAACAGATGATAAGAAATCTATGGTCAATCAGGAACAGTCAACAACTGTATCAGTTACAAAAGATACAGCTGTACCAGAAACAACAAGTACAGGGTTTACTAAATCACTTCCCAAAGCCTGCCCTCTCTGTAAGGTCGATTTGCAGAAGGATCCTCCCAATTATGATACCTGTACTGAGTGCAAAAGCACTGTGTGTAATCTATGTGGCTTTAACCCCATGCCCCACGAGACAGAGGTAAGCAACCTTTTTACCTTGAAGAACATAAAAAACACCTTATTCACATTATTATAATTATTTTTTTATTAGTACTATAGTAATATTTGGGTATTTGAAATTATGGGCACCAGCATTTATAACCTCATATTGTTTATATATAAGTATATAATATATATACAGTAAAACATTTTGGCACGCCACAAAACTTTTAAATGTTGCTAAAACTTAATATACATTTAATTTACAATACATATCAATATATGCTTAAATGTATATTGTTACTTTATTTTTTTTAATATAGTAACATATTATAGTTTTATATATTATTAGATAAAAAATTAAATGTTTTTTTTTTAGTACTGTGTGCTAGTGTATATGCTAATGCTTATTCATAAGCCTCATCAGTCTCAACCTGATTATTGGAATGTCATTTCAGAAAAAGGAGTGGCTATGTCTGAACTGCCAGATGCAAAGAGCGCAAGCTGAATCTCACAAATTACCTCCACCGGTATCACCACTAAAGAAAGTGACAGCAGCTCCTGTTCCTTCACAGAAAAAGCCGGTTGACTCTACAGATGCCACTGAAAAAGAAAAGACTGATCTATCTGCAGGTACAACACCAGGGTCTAAGAAGGCAAGTTCAGTTCCACCAATACAGAAGTCGCCTCAGCAGCAGGACATCAAAAGTCCAGTACAGCCAGCACAGAAGGATGATACTGTATCCAAAAAATCTAATGCACTAACAAAGAATGCATCCACAAAAGGAGAGAGTGGCTTTTTTGGTTTTGGACGCTCTAGATCACCATCTCCCCAACCTGCTGCTTCCAGTGTTTCTGGAAAGGTCTTTGGGTTTGGTTCTTCCTTCTTGAGTTCAGCTTCTAATCTAATCTCCACTGCTGCACAAGATGAATCCTCCATAACACCCTTTGCAACTCAGGATGTTTCAGCATCTTCTCAAACTCCTGTGAAGACTACATTAACACCAGCTGCTTCTCAGAAACATGTAGCTAAATCTGTTGAAGAGAAGCAGAAAGACAAGAAACCAGAGGAGAAAATGACAGAAGTTCAGGGAAAAGCTGTAATAAAAAAGGATGACCACAAATCAGAGCCTCCAAAAACTTGTCCACTTTGTAAGGCAGAAATAATAAAGAATCCACCAAGTTACAGCACCTGTACTAATTGCAAGAACACTGTGTGCAATCTCTGTGGATTCAACCCAATGCCACACCAAACTGAGGTGAGAAAAAAAGTTAACTTTACAGATTTGTATGTATGCATTTATGTAAAATTAAACAATAGTGGTCTTTATTTCTCATAATATTATGTGGTTTTTATGTGGTTTTATATGGCATTATATTATATTATGTGGTTTTATCATCACCCTACAGGAGAAGGAGTGGCTGTGTTTGAACTGCCAGATGCAGAGAACTCCAGAACATTCAGCTGTGCAACCTGGACCACAGACTACTAAATTACTTCCAACTGCATCACCACAAAAACAAGACATTCAAGGTGTTGTAGCAAAGGATCAGAAAGTTAATGCTTCTGGGAAACAAGAAGACAAACAGAATCTGCCAGATTCAAAACAACCTACATCAGAAGTTCAAATACAGAAAAGTGATGTCTTGCCGCCCAAATCTGCTCAACCATCGAAACCTGAACCTCCTAAACAGGATTCTGATTTCTTCAGCTTTGGTTTTGGTGGTTCTCGTTCAAGGTCACCATCTCCTCAGCCCACTGTGTCTGCTGTCTCTGGGAAAGTTCTAGGCTTTGGCTCATCTTTCTTTAGCTCAGCATCAAATCTGATCTCCTCTGCTGTCCAGGATGAACCATCTAAAACTCCACCAACATCTCGCAAAGGGTCTACAGTTTCCCAGTCTTCACAAAAGACCACACCAACACCACCTAGTTCTCGAAAAGGATCAGCAGCTCCGCAGAACACTAAACTAAATCCACCTGCAGTGGGATCAAAGCCAACCTCCACACCATCCAAAGAACAGGAAAAGCCACCAGATACAGCAACCAAAGAACAGGAAAAGCCACCAGATACTCAACCATCCAAACCTCTACAAGCTCAAGTAAAAGAGGAGCCTCCAAAAACCTGCCCACTCTGCAAAGAGAGTCTCAAGAAGGACCCACAGAACTACAGCTCTTGCACTTCTTGCAAGAACATTTTTTGCAATCTCTGTGGATTCAATCCTAATCCACATCAAACTGAAGTAAGTCTGTGTTTTACAGTTATTACATGTCAAGGCTCTAATTTTGGACAAAATTTTTTTTTTACATATTTTGTAATTTAAACAACAGAGATAAGGGTAAAGTTATGGTTAAATAAGAGTTTGTATGGTCACAAGTGGTACAAATACAATACATATTCTTATGATCTACAGGTAAAGGAGTGGCTGTGTTTGACCTGCCAGATGCAGAGAACAGCAGGATCTCAACCAGGACAGCCACAACCACAGTCTAACAAAGTACTTCCACAAGCATCTCAACAAAAAGAAAAGACTTCAGTCTCACCTTCTCCAAAGAATAAGTCAAGTGTGATAGCTGAGGTGGGCAAGAAAAAAGGTGATACTTCTCCTTCTAAGTCTGCTTCACCACCTAAAGGTGAACAGATTAAAGAAGAGTCGAGTTTCTTTGGCTTTGGTTTCGGTGGTGCTCGATCTCGGTCTCCCTCTCCTCAAACTGCAGTCTCTGATAAGGTTTTTGGTTTTGGATCATCCTTCCTCAGCTCAGCATCTAACCTGATCTCTTCGGCTGGTCAGGATGAGTCCTCCTCCAAAACTCCACCAACGTCTCGCAAGGGATCTACAGTTTCCCAGACTTCAAATAAGACTACACCAACACCACCCACTTCTAGAAAAGGATCAGTAGCTCCTCAGGATGCTAAACAAAAACTACCTGAAGGAGAATCAAAGCCATCTGCTATATCAATGCAAGAACAAAAGCCAGTAGAGAAAACCCCAGATCCTGAACTGGCCAAACCTCCACATGCTCCAGAGGAGCTTTCAAAAACATGTCCACTTTGCAAAGAAACTCTTAAGAAGGACCCACAGAACTATAGCTCTTGTAGTTCTTGCAAGAAATTTGTTTGTAATCTCTGTGGATTCAATCCCAATCCACATCAAACCGAGGTACCATATTCAAATATATTTTACAGTTATATGTTTAAAGGCTCTATTAAAAATGCAACTAGGAATTATTTTGTGTAGATTTTGACTTAAAGTATGTTTAATGATTTAATTCACTTTTTTAAATAATCAACAGGTGAAGGAGTGGCTATGTTTGAACTGCCAGGTACAGAGAACTTCAGGACCTCCCCCTGCTCAGCCTCAACCACAATCTAACAAAATACAACCAGCATCTCCACAAAAGAAAGCAACTCAAGGTCCACCTTCTCCAGAAAAACTGCAGAATGTTCCAGCCGAGCAGGACAAGAAACCTCCAGCAGAGACTAAAAAAACTATTATTAATCCTGCACCAAATGCTCAGAAGTTTAAAGGTGATGCATCTCCTTCCAAACCTGCTCCGTCATCTAAAGTTGAACAGACTAAGGAAGAGTCTGGTTTCTTCAGCTTTGGTTTTGGAAGTGCTCGATCTCGGTCACCTTCTCCTCAGCCCGCTGTCTCTGAAAAAGTTCTGGGTTTTGGGTCTTCCTTCCTCAGTTCAGCATCTAATTTGATATCAGCCGTTCAGGATGAGTCGTCCACCAAAACTCCACCAAGTTCTCGTAAGGGATCCACTGTGTCCCAAAGTTCTATTAAGACAACACCAACACCACCAGCTTCTCGAAAAGGTTCAGAAGCATCACAAACCACACAAAAAGCTAAACTGCCAGAAGAGGCCAAACTTACCACTGTACAGAAACAGGATGAAAAGAAAACAGTTGAGAATAAACCACAAGATGAGATGTCCAAAGAACCAGTCACTAATGTGAAAATTAACAAACCAGCCCCGGAGCTTCCAAAGTCCTGTCCACTATGTAAAGTGGACTTAAAATGGGACATTCCGAATTATAACACCTGCACTGAATGCAAGAACACTGTGTGCAATCTTTGTGGATTTAATCCCATGCCACATCAAACTGAGGTTAGAGTACTTTTTTTCTTTGTGAGTTGCACATATATGCATTCATTTCTACTTCAGTGTCATTTAATTCCAAGAGCATTTATTTTAATTCTAATTCCAATTATTATCCTACAGGTTAAGGAATGGCTGTGTTTAAACTGCCAGGTGAAGAAAGCACAAGGATCTCTCTCTACCCAACCACAGCCACAGATTAGCAAAGCATCTCCACCAACAATACCGGAAAAAAAGGAGGCTCACATACCTACTCCAATTTCAGTTTCTCCACAAAATAAGCCAGATGACACTGGACAGAAAAGGACATCAATTGCTACAGAGAATGATGAGAACAAACCCACACAAGCTACAACACAACCAACTGAAATGCCAAAACTTGATCCTTCTACAAAATCTGCTGTACCACAGAAACCAGAACCTTCTAAAGAGGAAACAGGTTTCTTTAGCTTTGGTTTTGGTAGTGCTCGATCTGGATCCCCTCAGCCCTCTGTGACTGTTGTCCCTGGGAAGGTTCTGGGCTTTGGATCCTCCTTTTTGAACTCTGCATCTAATCTAATCTCCTCAGCCGTTCAAGATGAGTCCTCTACATTGCCACCAACTTCTCAAAAGTCTTTCACATCTTCTGAAACATCTGCAAAGACCACAACACCACCAACATCTCACAAGGCATCTGTGGTTTCCCAAACTTCAGTAAAGACTACACCAACACCACCCACTTCTTGGAAAGGATCTGTAACTTCTCAAGAAGTTCCACCTATTTTTGACACAAAAGCACCTATAACAGAGACACCAAAGGAGGAAAAAATGGACGAGAAGCAGGTGCAACAGGCTACAGCAGTACCTGAAGCTTTGGTAGTAGCAGCTGTAGCTCCTAAAACAGAGACCAAAGCATGTCCTCTTTGCAAAGTGGATCTTAATGTAGGTTCACAGGACACTCCTAACTACAGTACCTGCACTGAGTGTAAGAACATTGTTTGTAACCTCTGTGGATTCAACCCAACTCCCCATCAAACAGAGGTAAGCAAACATTATATTGGAATACTATATTGGTAACTGTTGATAATACTTTTAATGCAGCAAATGCATATACTTGCCTATAATACAGTGCAGTTTTGTTTAGTGGTTTCCAAAAAAAAATCAATATCATGTCAATGTTCCATCAGTGTCATGGAAGAAAGAATTAAAGAATTCTTTTTTAATCTGTCATTACAGGTCAATGAATGGCTTTGTCTGAACTGCCAGACGCAGCGAGCATTAAATGGAATGGAACCACAAGAACCTCAAAAAATAAATACCCATGAACAACCTGACAATGTCTACACCTCAGCACTGCATCCAAGAACAGAAATTATAACACCAGCTCCAGTATCATTAGTCTCAACCAATGTGGTTTCTGATGTTGCTGAAACCCAAAAGAAAGAGATTCAAGCTGCGGCCATCCCTGATAAAACTAAGGGTTCAGTGAATGTCCAAAAGAAAGAATCACCAAAACTTCCAGAGAGTAATATAAAGGCACAACCTGCATCCTCTCAGAAGAAAGAAACATCAGATCCAAAGAAAGATAAGGAGATTGACACACTCTTAAAAGAGGCTAACAAGTCTCCAGAAAAATCTGCTCCACCTCCGCAGGCAGAGCCACCAAAACAGGAACAGAGTTTCTTTGGTTTTGGATTTGGTGGTCCTAAGGTACAACCTGCTTCCTCTAAGCCACCTGAGTCAACCACTGGGAAAATCTTTGGCTTTGGTGGTCTGACAGAAACAGCTAGATCTCGTTCACCCTCTCCACAGTCTGTTTCTGCTGTCTCTGGGAGAGTTCTGGGCTTTGGATCCTCTATATTCAGCTCAGCATCTAATTTGATCAACTCAGCTGTTCAGGATGAGTCTTCCATAACACCACCTACTTCTCGAAAAGGATCCACAGTTTCCCAGGTGTCTGCTAGGACTACTCCGCCCTCGTCTCGCAAAGGATCTGCAGTCACACCAGACTCTAGTAAAATTCCACCTGTTGGAGACACTAAACCACATGCAGTGCAAAATGTTGAAAAAACAGTGGAGAAGAAACCAGAAACTAAGCAAGTCACAGAACCCAAACCACCCCAAAAACCTGCTCCTAAAGAAATCAAGACCAACTGCCCATTATGCAAAGTGGAACTCAACATTGGTTCCAAGGATGCCAAGAATTTTAACACATGCACTGAATGCAAGACAACAGTATGCAGCCAATGTGGATTTAATCCACTGCCTCATCAAAAAGAGGTAAGACATTTGACATCTACTTTTTAACATGTTTAAGATCCATGTTCATAACAAACATTTAGATATTTACAGTAAGCCTGTAATTTACATTGTAATCATATTACAAAAAAAATCTAAGTCAAATCCATGACATTCCCCCATGCATTTATTAGTTTCCTATTATTAAGTTCTAATTTAACTTACAGTCTTATATCTGTTTACTTTAAATGCTTTTAAGAAGAGTATATCTTTGACCTATTTGTCCACTAATTGCCTATTTGCTTTTTATTAAAAAAAAAGAATAATTAACAGAGGCCATTTGTATTCATGCTGTCAATGTGGCAAGCCATTGCAATTCCCAAGACATGTTCTGTAGCAGTGTGTCTTGAGGCAGTTGGTTTATGTAATGTAGTATACAAATAAGTTTAACAACCGTATTTGACCCTCACTGGCTTTTTTCGTGAATTTCACTTAAAAGATATGTAAATTAAGGGTAAAAAAAATGGTGACACATTTGTGTCAATGGTAATGATGTGAATGTGAAGTGGTTATTTTAACTTGATATTTATAAATGTATGGAGCAGCTGTTTGTATTAGTTATTAGGTTTTCTATATAGAAACCTAAAACATTAGAGTAGAGGATGTAATGTCTTATTGCCATTGACTGTCCTATAATTATTGTAGGTTGAGGAATGGCTCTGCCTAAGTTGCCAGGTACAACGGGCACAGGCAGGAATGAATGCATCTGAAAGCCCCATAGTGACACCCCAGCCACTTCCCTTAGTGATGGACAACAAAACTCCTTCCAAAGTTGACAAGATAGCTACATCACCAGTTGAGTCCAAACCTGATGAGAAGTTCACCACAGCTGCAGCTGAAAAGAAAGCAGCTCCTGCTCAGGAAATAAAGAAAGAGATCTTAATTCCAGGCCCTCAACCAAAGACAAGCACTGATGCCAAGACAACTGATATGATCACCCCAAGAAAAGAACCTCAAAAGCAAAATAATAATCAACCAGAGCCTGCAAAAACAGAACAGCCACCTAAAGATACAACCATTCCTGTAAAATCTGTTCCAGCTACCAAGGTCGAACCCCCAAAACAGGAATCAAATTTCTTTGGTTTTGGATTAGGTGGTCCTAAAGCACAGCCTGGTTCTAAATCATCTGAGTCAACCACAGGGAAGTTCTTTGGTGGCTTTGGTGGCCTGACAGAAACAGCTAGATCTCGGTCACCCTCACCACAGTCAGTTTCTGCTGTCTCTGGGAAAGTTCTGGGCTTTGGATCCTCTCTATTTAGCTCAGCATCTAATCTGATCTCCTCAGCTGTTCAAGATGAGCCGTCCACAACACCACCAACTTCAAGGAAAGGCTCCACGGTTTCTATTGAGTCTGGGAAAGCTACCACAGCATCACCTTCCCGTAAAGGCTCAGTGGCTTCTGCCAAGGCTACACCACCGACCTCTCGCAAAGGTTCTGTTGCAACAGAACCCAACAAGTTACCTTCTGCAAAACAGACCAAGCCACCTGTTGAAAAGACTCCAGAGCAGCTCAATGAGGACAAAGTATCCAGGATACCTACTTCAGAAAAGGATAAACCTGAATCTGTAAAGGATAAATTAGTAAAACATCCTGAAAGTGTACCTCAGCCATCCACCTGCCCACTCTGTAAAGTGGATCTTAACATAGGCTCAAAGGACCCTCCTAATTACAACACCTGCACTGAATGTAAAAGTGTGGTATGCCATCTCTGTGGATTTAACCCCATGCCTCACCTTGCTGAGGTAAGTCATTGACATCTATACCTCTTTTTAAGTCTTTATTGCTGAAGGTCTGGCTTTTACAAGAATCATGTCAATTGGTGTTCATTTAATTATTCTTTTTAATATGTCTTTAGTTGATGAATAAACCAAATAAAAGTGTGGAGGTTAGAATTTTAATGGAGGGAGTAATGGCTAACGTTTTAGCTTGATTTGATTGCTAATTTAATTTTATTTCTTCACTGAAATACTTCAGACTCGTTTTGGGAGTTTCTCCCCCCCAACTGCAGCCTATTTGATTGTGTCTAGACAATAATCTTTTTTGATGTCTTTCTCATGTCTTGGCTCTTATGTATTGATGATGACTAATCAGCCGATGTTCTTGGGTGCATGAGCCTGACAGACAGAAAATCTGTGCTGGTGGGTTCTCCAACGTGCAGTTCGTAACCTCTGTTATGCCCACTCATTCTCCAGATGGCTCTTTCCAAATCATTGTAATTTTACTAAAACTCCACAAGGGCTGAGGATGCAACAGAAGAGCCAATAAATGCATTAGCCCACTGCAGGGACCAATGAGTGATTGGCATTCTTTCAGCCAATAACGGCCAGTGTAGATTGACTCAACAAAACCCTGCTAAGAAATTAAGTGACTTGTGAATCCAAAGTCTGGAAAATGAAAGTGGGCACTATTGTCCCCATGGTGATTTAAAACTGCTAATAAATTAAACGACTGGGAATTTAAAACTTGGAAAATGGGAGTGGGCAGTAGTTCCTGTGATGATTTAATACTGCTGTTTGTGTGCAAAACAAGACATTTTCCAAAAGGTTTTAAAATTATGCATGCACTCTGCATTGCAAATGTGGACAAACTTTTATTTGGTGAGTTGCCCAGGCCTAAGCACGGAGAGCAGAGGCGGTAATCTGGATGAGTGGTATTTATGAGAGCATAGCTTCATGCTAATGCTGAAACGTGCTGAGTGCTGTGGGAAGAATCCCTGTGTTTGGACAAAATGTTTGATTACGTAACAGGCTGATTGAAGAGAACCACAGCTCACAGCACACTCTGTTAAAGTGATTGAGGGGTTGTGCAACAGCCTTATGTGATAGAATCTGCAGCAGCTAGGAAATGGGAGGGGTGGTGTACCTCATGATATCCTAATAAATTGAGCAGATTTTGAGTGTGGGGGTTGGGTGTGTGAGTAGTCAAATCTCTACTTTGTGTGAGTGGTCTGATGGACTAAAGCTTCCACGCCATCCGCAGCGTGAGCATGGCCACATGCACAACATGTCAGCCGTCCATCATTTATGCTAATGTGACTTCCTGTGCTTGTGACCCTAACAACCTGTGTTCATTGCTTCATCAGAGCTGTGATTGCGGATGTAATAAGAAACAGTTTGATTTATGGATTGGTGGATTATTACTGCACACTGAAGAAAATGGCATGCAATGATTGTTTGTTCTGTGTCCTTTTGCAGCTGTGTTCTGTCACTGGAACACTCAATCTTATACGATCATAGCATTGCTAATGTTTTTTAGCAATTTAGCTTTTCAATACTTTTCCATGCTGGAATGTTTCTATTTCATCATTTTAAGAATTCGGTTATTTAGAAAGTGTAAATGTGATAGGATGGAGATTTAAATTTTAAACTAATCAGTAAACACTTGACTGTGTCATGAAAGCAGTTTACCTGCTAAAATGCACTCCAACAGCGTCGTGTTCACTCTGACAAACTACAGAAGCTATTTTGACAATTAGCTTGCATCTCATTTTGTATCTGCTCTGCATGCTAATCAACAATCACATGTGATGCACTGTTTCCTGGAATTGTGGATTTGTGCAAATACATTTGTGCCCCATCTTTGTAATCAGTATATTTGCAGCTTAATGTACCATGTGTGCAGTGTAGAAACAGCTGTTCTAGGCAAATTTAACTATAATATAATTGGCTCAGTTGGGGTGTTCTGTACACCGTTGTCTTCTGTAAGTCCATTTAAAGGATAATATCATTTGATGGAAAAAATATAGACTAGTATGTTGACATTTTTTATTAGTGGATATTTGCAGTGTTTCTATAAGGTTTAAAAGTTATAAATATTTATTGTATTCAGAATGGACACATTGTTCCTGAAGTGTTTTTTTTTTTTTTTTTCTTTGAAAATTCAAGTTTGGTATTGATTTTGACCTTTTGTTATCCAATTCTTCTTCCCATGGGGCCACACTGTCTAGAACATATTATTTTAATGTTTTAAAAAATATGTGTATAAGATGGCCACCTTAGAAACAGACAGCCTTGCATTTTTATGTGCTAAATCATATTTGGCATTGCACTGTCATCCTGCCCTTTTGGAAATGACACAGTCAATCTCTTGTAATATGCCCTTAACATAAGCCTTTGACTCTGGCCTCTACAATTCTGCACCTTCACACAAGAAAACTGACCCTTTGCTTCTGATGTTAATTGAAAAATACAGTGTTTGCCCAAACAACCTTTTGAATGACAATGCATATTCACATAACTGTCATGTGTAAAGCTGAGGGCATAGCTTTATACGCTGATATGTGATATTAAGATATTTAGTGATATGCCGTGTCCGCATCTGGCACACCGTTTGCCAAAAATAGCTTCAGATTTTAATCTACCTCAGCTAGCGTTGTGACAGCGGCTCCAAGAAAGCTGTCGCTGGACCCAAGGGGACTTGTGTAATTTTGGATGCCATCTAACAGCCTATGCTGATATCTTACTTTTTGCAATTACAGATTTTGCATAAATGAAAAAAATACAGACATTAATCATTTGTTATTTATGTAGAATAGTATCATGTTGTTATATCTAGGTGAATTATATTTCTAAAAATATTATATTTCTCCAGGTTTTATAGATCTTTTTTTTTTTTAAAATGTCTGGAATCCAACCATTTCTAGTTTATTTAGTGACTTTCAAAATATGGTCTATTTGTACTTGAGATTAAGCTTTCAGGTGTTAAAATCATGAACTAATGAAGAGTGATACTTAACTACGACAGGAGTCATAAGGATTCATGCATGAAAACAGAAGCCTTAATTACGCGTTAATATATGTTTGATAGTTAATGCATTAATTAACATTTAGGGTAAACTAAATCAAACAGTCTCTATAAGAAGGAATAATACATATTTGGACTTTGAAATAAATTTAAACAATTTATTATTGTCAGAATTTAAACTACTGACATCAGCAGCTTCATTATAAACATTACTGAAAGGCACAGGATTAGTTTGTCATTTTCGCTGATCCTCCTTATCAAACATATACTATTACTAAATACTAAATACACTAATAATTTATCTTAAAAGGTCTTAATATGTTTTGTGACATTCTTTCCAACCAAACTAAACTACTGTGACTTACAACCGTTCCTGAGGAATCGGTTCCCAAAAAAATAACCAAACAGGAAACATGAACTAAGGTCAGGGAGCGTTTGCTGGGATCAGATTCAGAAGTTCACTCTCCATCCAGACGCAGGTCGTGATCATCCTTTACCTCCATTCTCTGACTTTTTGACAGACAACATCACTTAACTGGGCTGAATACTTATATAGTTGTGTTAGTACAAGTGTATTTGATTGTAAGTTAATGATAATCATGAGCTGAATTTGGTAAGTAGTTAACAGTGAATTAATTATGATGTGCCCCTTTAAGTAAAGTCATGACATAAGTATACATTAACAAACCATTAGTTGATGTTAGTATATGGTTAGTTAATAATGAGTTAATTATGATTGTGCCCCCCAAAGTAAAGTCATGACACAATGCACTTACAAATCATTAACTAATATATGAATAAACACTAAGAGTGCCATCCTTATTCCTTTACACCCCGGTACAAAAAAAACTAAAATAAAAAGTATTTGTATTTTATTTTTATTTATATAATTAAACATATATGGACTTGAAAGCAAGCCATAAACATACCTGTAAAGACACACATAAGGCACATTTACATGTAAAATCACACACGTCCACAAGCTAATGCTAATCAAAGCGTATACATTTAAACAACAAAAATACTAATACAGTTAATAACTGCACATAACCTCCTGAAAATCCCAATAAAACATACATGTAAATATGTCTTTAATTATTAATTCGGTTTACCAAAGCAGTCAACATTTATTAGTTTAAAATGCCAGCAACACAACAAACGCGCCAAGAGAACACCTAGCGTGCGCCACTAATGAAACCCCTACATACAGAAACAAACCCTACATACTTTAGTTCCGGGAATAAACTATGACTATTTAGCTATGACTAAATATAAATGAACTATAAAATTCAGAAAACGGTTTAGATCAAATTAAATTTATTAGTGGTAGTTAGTCTATTTTCCACATTTTATTAGACAGATTTATGTAATTAATGGCTAAATAATCATGTGCCATTCCAATTATTTGTCACAAAGCTGCAGATGGCAAATTGTAATATTACAGTGTAAATTATGACAGTATTAAATCACGTTTAATTCAAATTCACAGTACTTCTTGTTTACTCTAATGGAGCCTGATTTATTTAGTTTACCCAAAATGTTAATTAATGCATTAATTATCAAGCATGTATTAACACGTAGTTAAGGCTGCTGTTTTCATGCATGAATCCTTATGACTCCAATCGAAGTTAAGGATCACTCTTCATTAGTTCATGATTAGTTAATATCTTAACTAATCATGAGTTCATGTTGAGGTAACTACTGTATTAATTCAGGTATTAGTCCATGATTACTCATGTACTGTTATTGTAAAGTGTTACCAGCTTTCAGTTCCATCCATTTGTTTACATAGCTACTGTATAGAAACTCTTATTACAAAAGAGAAACTAAATTTCGTATGATATGATCCCTTCAAAGAATAAGGAGTGCTCTGTTGTCTTATATGCAGTAATGGACTGAGCAGCGGTGCTTACTGTATGCTGTGTTTCCTCATTGTTCCTCTGGTGGTTATACACTGGTGCCCAGCTGTGCCTGAGAGAGTTCTGTGTGTTCTCTGTGGGATTGAGTTTTCTATGACATGTCATTAACACGAAAAATGCTCCGATGGTTTACACAACATGGCCATTGTCACCATGCACATAGTTTCTCTTTCCTTCTTTTTCTCATTTTAGTCTTGAGCTCCTGTGTGTGCAAAAAAAGGTGTGTTTTGGCGTGTCTGTGTGGTTGTGCCCTAGATGCTTTATGCGCAGTAATATGATCATCCCAGTGGCACTGTGCATGGAAAAGAGTTCAAGGTGTGTTCTACTTGCTAATAAATGGTGTTTATTATACTGAGACTCTGAGAGGCACGTAAAACCGCTAGACTAATTTAATGCCATTAACTAACTCATATTGTATAACCTCACTTGCAAGGGGCCACAGTCAATCTTTTTATGGGGCTAAGCACCAAAGGCACATCGGCATATGTTGTATCTGTTAGTAATCTTATTCTTCCTTTGCTGCTCTTTTTTATTTTATTTATTTATTTAAAAATTAAATGAAATATACTTTAATGTTTTAAATTTGAAGTAGACTCAAAACGTTCCAACATCACCTGGTACACCTGAAAAATATATACACACACACAATACATACAATAAATATACATCCAATACACAAGCACATAAAAATAGGTGTCACTGCTCCAGATTTAGCAACTTAAATGGTCCATTAAGAAACACACAATATCTATTAAATTGTATCAGGTGAGTTGCAGCGTGAGAGTCCATGTCGCTTGCAGAGCAATTTCGCTTGCAGTGCAAATGTTACAAAAAAAAATTGCCTGATAGTCTTGTTATTCTTGAAAGTTGAATACACATGTAGCGAGTTAGCTCAAATTGGGAAATATTAATAATTATTTACAACTTGTTACGATTAATTATGAATATTTGTATCAGTTAATCAAATTAACTTGATGTAGCTACATTAAGTTTACAATCAATTAATCATTTAATTCTGTGAACACTCAGTATTGATTATTAATTTTTCTAAGAAGAGGGTATTTTTCATGGCCATAGAAAAATTATTCTTTCTTAGCATTTACAGCACTTAGAGCGTGTAACAAGTTTGATCATTTAAGTGACAATTTATCTGCAGGCAGGGAGTCAGAACCAAACATGTATTGTGCACAAGTATGCAGCTATGGAAAAGAGTAATTTAACCAGGGAAAGAATCATCAGAATATCATTTCAAAACACCCCGTCAAGAGGATTTTACTGCTTATCCTAAAACCCTCTGTTTAGTGAAGAGATTCGATACTTGCATTCCTTGCAGTAGCAGCAGTCTGTTGTTCTGAGCAAGTTCTTGGTGAATCCGTAAATCAATGCTGTTGAAGTTGCAAATGACTTCTCTTGCGTTGAACAGAAGAAATGATGATGAACTTGCATGGTTAGTTTGACTCTTGTAGTAGGGAAGAGTTATTTCTCTCTTCGAGGTAAGCACGTTGCTGGGGTGTAGGTGTTGGTCGGAGGAGGCAAGAGAGAGAGGGCCTTTTAACCTCTGGTGATGGCCTCTCCTCCTAGGGGTCAGTGGGCCAATCATACTTAAGCTTTTGGAAGGAAAGTTTTGCGATCCTTTGTCTTGAACAGATAGTTTGCGTGTAATAGGTTTAGTTACAGATGAAGACACTATTAAAGTTTCTTGTTATACTAATACAGTGGCATGAAAAAGTATGTGAACCCCTTGCAGAATCTGTGAAAATGAGAATTATTTTAATAAAATAAGAGGGATAATAAAAAATGCATGTTATATTTTGTTTAGTACTGTCCTGAGTAAGATATTTTACATAAAAGATGTTTGCATTTAGTTCACAAGACAAAACAATAGCTGAATTTATTAAAATAGTCCCATTCATAAGTATGTGAACCATTGATTCTCAATACTGTGTGTGGTTACCTGATGATCCACGACTGTTTTTAAGTTTTGTGATGGTTGTTCATGAGTCTCTTGTTTGTCATGAGCAGTTAAACTGCTCTGTTCTTCAGAAAAATCCTCCAGCTCCTGCAGATTCATAATTTTCAAGCATTTTTGCATATTTGAACCCTTTCCAGCAGTGACTGAATGATTTTAGATTCATCTTTTCACACTGAGGACAACTGATGGACTCAAACTCAACTATTAAAAAATATTCAAACATTCACTGATGCTCCAGAAGGAAACACGATGCATTAAGAGCCGAGGGGTGAAAACTTTTGAATTCAAATATCAATGCAAATTGTAATTAATTTTTCTGCCGGAAAACATGCAAGTATCTTCAAAACAATGATATTTAAACAAAATAAGAAAAATTGTGACATCTTCATCCTGTACAAAAGTTTTCACACCCCGACTCTTAATGCATCGTGTTTCCTTCTGGAGCATCAGTGAATGTTTTAACCTTTTTTAATAGTTGTGTTTGAGTCCCTTAATTGTCCTCAGTATGAAAACTGATCTCAAAATCCTACAGTCACTGCTGGAAAGGGTTCAAATATGCAAAAATGCTTGAAAACTGATGAATCTGCAGGAGCTGGAGGAATCTTCTGAAGAACAGAGCTCAGTTTAATTGCTCAGGACAAACAAGAGACTCATGAACAACCATCACAAAACAAACAAACAGTCATAGATCATCAGGTAACCACACACAGTATTGAGAATCAATGGTTCACATACTTATGAATGGGGTTATTTTAATAAATTCAGCTATTGTTTTGTCTTGTGAACTAAATGCAAACATCTTTTATGTAAAATATCTTACTCAGGACAGTACTAAACAAAATATAACATGCATTTTTTATTATCCCTCTTATTTTATTAAAATAATTCTCATTTTCACAGATTCTGCAAGGGGTTCACATACTTTTTCATGCCACTGTATGTTGCATAGGCATCAGCATAACATTTAAAATCTTCACGGTACGAGCCCATAGACACTAAACATGGCATAGGTGAAGTTACATTAAGTGTTGGTTCTATCATAAAACATTTGAATACAATACGGAATACAATACAAGAGACAATACACAATCAGTAATAATGGATACCATGTTCTGGGTATATGCATGTCATTTATAGAACAGTCTGTCTATAAATTAATGCAGAAAGGTTTTCAGGCTTTGTGTGCCTTTCCTATAGCCTGACTCACAGTGACTTTTGATGCAGAGCTTTGCATTGTTTCGGGTTGTAAAAATCAGTCTTATCAGATGGTGTCCATGGTAACTGAGGCCCTTGCCCAAGTTGATCTTTTGGGGAATGGGTCCGCAGACCCCAGAGTGAGTTTTAAAGATTATTTGTTAAATATGACAAATAATTGAGTCTGATTTATCTCAGACGTTACAACAATTTTGGGTTAGTATAATTTTTTAGAGTTATGATTTTTATTACTCTGGACTGGAGTAGTGGCTGCTGAAAATCCAGCGTTGCCATAACAGTTTAATTATTTAATTTAATTTAATTTAATAAATTTTTAAATATATTAAAATATAAAATTAAATGTGATATTATTCCACAATAGTACTGTTTTATTGTATTTTGATCAAATAAATGCATACGAGAATTCTTTCAAAAACCTAAAAAAGTTTAGCTTATAAACTTTTAACCAAATGAAAGTATAATTTTTCCACTCTGATTCTTTAGTATCTAGTCATTTTTTTTTTTTTTTTCCTCAGGGCAAACAAAGTTTCTCCAATTTTCAACATATAGTAATTGGCTCAGATTGTCTGTAGCAGGGCTACAAAGGTAATTGTGAGGATGCGAAACATTAAAACAAATGATTTCATATTAAAACTAAACTGTCATCAACATTCTGCTTTAGGTCAAAAGCAATAATGCAATAATAAATCTACTTTCTAGCCTTTGAATCAGTTGTTTTTTAAAACACTAGCTGTCAGCAGTTGTCATGGCTACACAAATCTGCACAACCTTACAAGGTATATTTCACAAATCTACTCTGCATTCCATTAGTGTGCTTTGCTCCATAATTGTTGCTTGCAGCTATTTTTTTTTCTGCATAGACAGAGAAATAAATGAGAGAAGTATCTGTTGTTTCCATTTCTTTCTACAAAAGATATTGGGCTTTTTTAGAAAGATTCTCCAGCGAGCGCAATTTTCAAGAATTGCACTGCAACAAATCTAATTTAATTCTCTTAATCTTTGACCTACACAGTCTTAATGGCATTTATAGGCTGCACATACTCCAACGCATGAAACACAACCAGCTGCGGGAAGAGATATTTCATGTTCTTGAATGCAGACAGCAACTGTTGCCAAGTCAAAAAGGAGAGCTCCCCTGGAGGAGACAGTGGGTGTATAAATAGTCTGAGGCTAGACTAGAAAGATGCACCTAACCTTTTTTTTCCCTTCTCACAAGCTGCTTTTAAAGCAATGAGCTCTAGATGCCCCTAGCTGTGTGTCCGTGCGTGTTTGGCTCTTTAAATGAGAGTAGTCAAAAGAACAACACTAAGGCAGAAACAGAGATTATTTTGAGGCACTCATCATAGTTTGGTCATTTATATATAAAATTGAAAATAGTTCTGTATCTTTCAACCTACATCTGAGATAAATTGCATGTCTTCAATTATACATTTTGCTGAGGTACACAAGAATTAAAGTAGGATATTGTTTTTTTTGTTGTTGTTGTTGTTGATTTTTTATACCTTCTCTTCCCCTCTCTCTCTGTTTATCTGCTTTGTCACACCGGTGGGCGGCACGGGCTGGCTCTGTGCCTTCAGTGGCAAGCACTCTGCTTATTACAGATTAGTAGGTCAAGATTCTCTATTATCATTGGGCCTGATTTATTGGGATTGTACCGCTGCGGGGGTGGTTGAAAGCTCACTATATTAGCCAGCTACAACCTTTGCCAAAGGCAGCTGCCAGCAATCAATGCGGTGTCACACGTAGCTCTGCAATGCCGTGGTCCCATGAAGGAATAGCACCTCCAATATATAACTTTGGCTATAAATTCATCTTACTTCTCAAATGCAAATATGCTTCCGCTTCTGTAGTAGAGGCAGGTTGACAATAAAACAAACCCTAATAAAACTTACTAGGCCGGTAATTTTATTTTACCTGGAATGTGCCATGAAATGTTTTAGAGTAGCGGATCTCAAACCTGTCCTGGAGTACCACCAGCCCTGCACATTTTGTATGTCTCTCTCATCTATCACACCTGATTCAACTCATAAGCTCATTAGTAGAGACTGCAAGACCTGAAATAGGTGTGTCAAATATAGGGAGTCATACAAAATGTGCAGAGCTATTACAGACTATTAAATGCAATTGTAGTATATTTGGGCTCTTTGAAAAAGCTGCAGCTTAGAACACTGTTAGTCTGCATTAATTTACAGAGCTTTAGGGAGCAAGCTTTTGCAGAAATGAATGTTGAATACAAAGTGTTATTATCCTAATGGCTTTTGGCATTGCAGATTGCACTGCCCTTAGCAGATGAATGGTAGAGCTATATCTTAAGGAGCTCTTAAGAAAAAAATGCAATTCTCTAGATGGATGCATAGTAGGGATGGGCAATATTGACTTAAAAATATCCCACATTATTTTCTGTTTTTTTTTTTTTTTTTGCGGTAACGATATAAATGACGATATAAATGACGATATTAATATAGTAATATTCATCTCTGATTTTGGCTACAAGTGATAGCTCAGTCTTGAGAGCCTCAAACACAAACATTGAAAGTAAAACATACCCATCATCAAATAAGCTCCTATAATACACCAATTACATACAAGAAAAAAAAAAAAAAAAAAAAATTCCAAACACCAGCCCTTGCAGAAATAGAAAAGTTGCAGATTTACTTTTTTCGGTGAAAGCACAGATATGGCTTAAATAGTGCAATTTTGTTTAAATAGGGCCCTGGAGAAGAAATTCTTTCAGAATTATTCTTCACCGCATCTCAAAATAATGTACATGAATCTGACAGCTTGATGTGCTTTTTCAAGCTGATGTGGGCGTTGAATCTGTTGCATGTGATTCTCCTCAGAATTCGCCTTTGAATGCTACACGCTCTCCATGGGTGTGGCTGCATTAGTGGATAATGAGGTGACTCGCAAACGACTGATATCTCTCTCTCTTTTTAAACAGATTACATAAACAGACATTTTTTTTTCGATTTGACTTACATTATTTAAAACCTGACATTTCATAATTTCTCTACACATATGTCTCATGTTTGTGTGATAAGTATTCACTAAGTTGCAGTTCATTTTCTAACGACTATCAGAATGGATTTTATTGAGGAAGAGATAGCAGATCACACTTCATATTAGTTTTCTTTATTTTGCAAAAAACACAGCATTTTGTTTTTTACTTTGAGTGCACACAATTAAAAGTAGACATTCTGTAGTTTCAATTGATGTATTACTTTTATCTGTATGACAAAAAATTGAGTATTTTAAGTAGATTTTGCACAAAATTCTTGAATGAATAATTTATTAGATGCACGCTGGTCTGTTATTGGAGGGACATCGACTTTACGTTTCACGCCCCTAAACATGAGACTGAACAAAATGAACTGTGGTTGCATGTCAGTCACACTTCCTCTTGGGCAGTCCTTGGCCAATGAAAGCTGCGATAGAGTCCAGAACTTCTGCCATCGGTCTGGCTACGCGAGACTAATCACAAACGAGTAACAGGTTTCAGTGAATTTAGCCTAAGCATTGTATCAGCTATTGATAATATGCTACTCAATTGGATTATTTTCTCTATTACTCCTGGTTAGTTGAATTTGAGGTCAATTAACAGATTAGAACATAGTAAAAGGTCAGATATCTCCTTCGGTGGAGTGTGCCTTGTTGCAGTGCTGTAAAGCTTGATGTGTCTTATTATCAGAGAGCTGGTATGTTTTTCTCTTGGGTTAATTACTTAGAACAATGGCCTATGGTAGGCCTGTCTCCAGGCCTGCTGGTCTCCGCTAGTTGTCTATAATTAAAGAGGACTTTGTATGGAGTGCATCCATGCCCGGCTGGTATAGAACCAGCTGCGGCAGGCACAGAAATGCGCAACAGGAAGGACCAGCTAATGATACTACTCATGGTCATTGTACTAGGATGCTAACAATGCAACATAAAATTAGGGTAGGACAGACAAGAGCATTGGACATAATACAAAGTAAACAGTACTGTATATGATTAGAAGATGTCTATAAGTCTTATGCTTAAAGAACCACTGAAGTTAGAGATGTTCAAGTGTTATTTTTTCTAATATTTTTACCTCAATTTTTTTTTTTTTTTTATGATTGCATTTGTTGTATTATTTAATGGCTTTATCAAGTACTGGATGTTAAACCTTATTAGAAACACTTTATTGCTCATGAAGCCTCTCTTGCTCAGCAGTGCCCTTGAGGGCTGAAAACAAAAAAAACAAAGCATTTTTTTATTTAGAGTTCTGTCATGACAGCTCTCAGAGAGTTTAGCATGATAATGAGTATGACAATGTTAATATGTTTGGTCTTGCTGCTGCTTTTATTGCTGTTGCTATTGATTTTGATTGCTGCTGCTATTTGATTTTTGATCGGCAAGTACGGAACTTGCTATTGCTAATACATACACAGCACTCTGCTGTGAGCAAGCAAGACATGATGCTGCTGTACAAGCATGCATGAATTACCCACGTAGCAGATATATGCAGGTGGAGCTGGGGAGGGTGGAGGGTTTCCAAAAGCACACTGCAAACTGCTACCACAAACAATTGGCAAGAATTTGAATGTTGAGCAGCAAGCTCATTGGCTACCAATGCACCAGAAATCAATCAGCTGTGCCCTGTAGAGAATGATGTAATTGCAAGCAGATTGGGTTAAGGACTTATGAGCCTGCACCATCTAGATTTTCACGACATAACTTTGTATTGTCCCCTTGGTCCTGGCAAACCTGAAAATATGAGAACATTTCAAAAGCATGATTTCCAGGCCTGGAAAAGTCCATTTAATAGAATAGTAATTTCTGTAGTCAATACATTTTTAGTTATAGTCAGTATTTCAACTATGACTTTTTGTGAGTGTAATTGTGATAAAAGGGCAAAAATAAAATTGTAACAAATTAAATCGGCAGATTTCATTTACTCTACAAGGCCTGGCAGAAATCAGATTTTCTCTTGTATGTGTTTAAATGTCTGAAAAGCTACTTACAGATACACACATTCAAAAGAAATTCTTTGTCTGTTAAACAGAATTTAATTACTGAATTAAGTCCGTATGTGATTCTTTAGGACATTTTTTTGTAAGTTTGTACCAATGTACCAGACATTTTGACTTTCATATTTCATAGTAAATGGCAGGAATAGCAAAACAAGTGCAACCAGCCATACTAACACTTTGAGTTGGGAATCTATGATGCTGGGTAATGTTGCATGATTGTACACTGCTGTGTTGCATGAAAAAAAACTCAACACAGTTGTTCTTATTCTTATGTTGACTGGATTTTACTTGCTAACTGTAACTTTGGTCAGAATGTCCTCAAAATGTGCTTTTTCTGTTCTGTGAAACATTATTTTCTCATCTATTAGAGAGGCATGGTCTCTGTATGTCCTTATCCCCATATTGCCATAGTGTCAAATGTAAAACTAACAAATATGAAAGTCCATTTCTCCTAGAAAAGTATAAATCAACCACAAAATAATCATATAGTCTTTGTTATTCAGGAACGCTGACATTGATATTTCTTCCCAAATGCTTTAGCAGATGTAATTGATCTCAGAGAATGATATCTCTCATTGAGTGTTGTAGAATGAATGTAATCACCATGGCATGTAGTTAAATTCTTCTGAAAAAGCATACATCTGCTGTGCCATTTTCTCAGATCTCTACTGGAATAAAATACAGACAATCAAAGTAATGATGAGGAAGCATTTAGAGAATACAGAGGAAGAATTTTATAAATGACTAAAGAGACTCTGCAGCTTTCGATTGTGAACGTTGGCAAAATATTCTTAAAGTAATGTCCCAACACTATTGATAATACCATATTCTGTCAATACAATTTGCATATGTATTTATTCCTTCCAACACAAAAACACATCCTATGTGTGCAACCCACATCTGATTAGGGTTATGCGAATCCCAAACTAGTATTTCTGAAGACAGATTAGTCATGTAGTCGTTCAGGCAATACACAGGCTAATCGATTTGGAAAAAAATATGTGTCATTTGTGCATCCCTGTTTAGTACCTTGATTAAGCACTTTTTGGATATTTTCCTGTTTGTAGCATCCACAATTTAGCCTTTTTGTTTTTGCTGTCATATTTATGTGCCATGATCAGCCCTCTACATTGCCTGCATACAGTAATGACAAGCAGCAGTGATGAGGACATTCTTTCACAACGTTGTACATATAGGAAAAGATGATTGATTCCTTTTATTTTTAATTAATCCGCTGATTGGTTTCCCTGCTCTGATGGTCCTGTGCGTTCTCCTGATTTGCATATGTATAAGCCAGTCAAGTTATCAGTTAGAAGTGATGATTGCACTTTTTCTGAAGCCACAGCCAGTGTTGATATGAGCTTGTTCTCATTTCTTTTTGCAACCATCGACATTTCTGTACATTCATGTAATGGCTGTGTTTGTGAGTTAATTTATCTTGCTCTAATAGAGGAATTTGCATATCTAGTTTATAGTAGGCTAGTCGTTATCTGGTATATCATGTTCATATTTGTTGTGTTATTTACTGGATTTATTTTTATAAGTACTGGATGTTATTAGAAGCACTGTATTCCTCATGAAGCCTCTCTTGCTCAGCAGTGCCCTTGAGGGATTTTCTCAATAAATAGGCTGCTCTAGGCAGTTGCCTCACCAATGTGATTATTCACAAATTTGCCCAATATCACAAGAACTACAAAGCATTTCCAAACAGTTGATGTTTATTAAGATGCAGATTATCTTTGTATATTAAAATATAATTGACTTTACATTTAGTTTTACTAACACTTTACACTTTTTTTTTCTTTTTTTTTTTTTTAATTGCAAGGTCATAAAATGTATAATCCATTCTGTTAAACCTAGCTGGCCTAATCTTCATAAGTGACTGATCTGGAATGCTATTTACCCTAGAGTTTGAAATTAATGTAATTAATTGCTAACATTACAATTCAATAGCAAAAAAAAAAAAAAAAATACATACTGAATAAACTAAACTTATAATGATGATTAAAATAACTCTCAACTTTTTCCCCAATCTTGGATTATTTTTTTTCTTAATTTTCCTTAACCTTTAATCATAACATTCCTCTTATTATCATAGATTTTTCCTTAATTCACGGTTTTTTTTTTTATTATTATTTCTTTCTTAATTAATTTTGCTTCTGTGTGAGGAATAGATGCAATGTTTTCTGAGTGGTCTTAGCTTTGGAAGCATGCCCAGGTGCCTTAAAATGCTGTCTAGGTAGGCTGCTCACAAAGATTTGGTACAGAGCTAAAGGTCCAGGACAAACTGTGCTCCAGGGGACATAAATATTATCTGGTTTCCATGGTGACACTTAGTAATGACCCAGTCAAACCCTTGTTCTTTAGTCCGGTATTTTACTGTAATTCAGATGTTCTTAGGAGGAAGGCTGTCCTGATCTACCTCATTGAATTATCCTCTTTGTCTGTGATTACATGTGTTTACCATCATCTGGCTGTGCCTAATTTCTTCTCCCTGGTATACAATGTTAAAAACACCCAGAATACATCTGCCAGCTTTCTGTTGCAATCATTAATAAACTGTCATTAGAGAGAGAGAGAGAGAGAGAGAGAGAGAGAGAGAGGCTGAAATACAAATGATCTACAAATAAAGAGATTTAGTAAGATTTTCCTAACAGAATAGCTATGTTGAAAAGGAGTTACGGCTTCAGTCTGGTCTGGAGTTAGTCTTGGGATTTGTTTTTCAATTTCTTTCCTTTGAAACGCATTTGCATACCCCTTGCTTTTTAAATTATTTGATTTACAATGCAATTTCTAAGAAAATGTTGTTTCTATAATCACAGCTTTGTGAATAAGCCTTTGAGTATGACAAAAGAGATAGAGGGGGTGTTACATCATAAAGAACAGTACTCAAGTCAGGCCATGTGCCAATGAATTATGGTTTGTTTGCGTCACTGGATGTGGGAATAAGCCCTAATCTCCTGTTCAGTCATGTACTCAGTGTAAACGTTTTTTTTTCTCTCTCTTTCTCACACACACACATCACATGGACACACCACACACCACACACAGCACAGACGTAAACACATGTAAACATGGTTTCTTGTAGGAACAGAGGCAGGTGGCTCTTATTTGCAAGAATAATGAAAAGAATGGCCTTTGTAAAAATTGCAGAGGATAGTGCATTTATTGTTCATTTATTCTAAATGCACTAAGATTGTTATATATTGACGCATATTTCATTTCTAATAGTATGGTACCACTTGAACAATAAGGGCCATCACATGATTTGGGAACACTGAATTGATAGGATGCCTGTATTTCTTGGATATATTTTAATATTATTTATATAAAGTTTTTTTGTTTGGTTGTTTGAGTATGTTTTCATATTTCATTGTGTTTTTGTTTTTTGTTTTTTTGCAGGCTGAGTGGTTGTGTTTGAATTGTCAAACACAGAGAGCTATAACTGGGCAGCTGGGAGACATGGGGAAAATATCAATATCTGACCCTGTATCCACAAAAGACAAGCCTACAGTCACACCCAAAACACAGCTGTCCGAGACACCTGCACCTACACAGGCACCTACTCTAAAATCCAAGCCAAAACCATCGCCCGAAAAGCAGGCTGAGGAGAAAACCTCCTCTGCTACTGTTGCAAAGTCAGCTGTGACCACTCCAGCAGTCCCTGTACCTCTCCCTGTTGTGCCTACTACAGATATGCTGCAGACTGAGATGACAGCTGTGGTAGCACCAATACCAGCTGCAGAGTCTCAGAAAGCTGTTATTACTGATGCTGAGGTCACTTTGAAAGAAACAGGCAAAGACAAAGTCCCAGACGAGACACAAGTTGAAAGAGGATCAATGTCTATGCTTCCAGCAGTGTCAATTGAGGCAGATGTAGTAAAGGTATAGTATTACATACATATTATTGAGAAATGCAAGAAGCTGTTGTTTTTAACTTACTCAAATGTTGATTTATATTGATATATTAAAAATAATTGTTTGTTATGAATAGAATACAGGTTTGTTTAAAGGAGACAACTACAATAGTAATTTGTATGGTAATTTCTTGGCATTACAGATTTTATTTAATTATTCTCTTTCTTCATTATTTGCAGGTTGAAGAAGATACATATACTCATCCTGCAATGAAAGGACAACAGGAAGATGTTGTAATACAAATGGATAGAAGTCTTTCAGAAAGTTCTAAAGTAGACAGCTTAAAAGCAGATGTTAAAGAGCAACAAAGAAAGGACATCTTGCCGGTTTCAGTAGAATCATACAGCTCAGCTGAGGAAGAGCTTAAGGAGATACAGAGAATCAGTGAAATGGCCATAAAAGAAACTGCTACAAAACTCTTGCCTGTTAGAGCACAGGATAGTGTAAAACAATACCATGAGGACAGCAGTGAGAGTGAACCCTCCCCTCAAATACAGCGAAGAAGAGTGAGGCCTGCTTCCTCCAGCAGTGAAGACTACAAACTAGACAGTTCAAATTCCGGAGATGATGAAGAGTTCATAAGAAGACAACTTATGCACATGGGTGAAGATGAGAACTTACCATCTGATGAGGAAAACCATGTCAGAGAAGAGCAACAAATACAGCAAGAAACCAGACAGGCTGAAAAATCAGATGATTCAATAAAGCATAAAAGTGCCCTAAAGAAACTTACTGTAGAACCTGAGAAGAGTTCTGATATCAGCCTGTCTTCTCATGACCAAGATGATCAAGTTGGCCAAGTCATCCCTGTTTCAGAAGCATTGGAAGAATCCAGAGTGGAAATAGATGAGTCAAATGATAATGAGAATATCATAGCTACTGACACCACAGTAGCTGCCATTACACAAACTCCTGTTAGACAGACCACAGAGGAGTATGAGAGTCTGATCGATGACTTGTCCAAGGGTGATGGGTCTTCCAGTGTTCAGGTATCCAGCATTACGCCAGGAACAGATTCACCTACTTCAGTGTCCTCTATCGATGAAGACAGTGACAGTAGCCCGAGTCATAAAAAGGCAAAAGCAGAGAGCAAACAGCAAAGAAAGGCAAAACACAGACCACACGGCCAGGCCCTTCCCACTATAGAAGACTCGTCTGAGGAGGATGAGATACGTGAGGATGGTGATCAACAGATGGAGCGGGAAAATGAACAAGAAGATCAGCAGCAGTTAAGAAAGGTCACAAAAAAAAATAAGACCGAAAGAGATGATCTGGGCACGCAAAGGAGACGTGATCATTTGACTAAAACTGATAAATTACAGCAGATTGCAGGGATGGGGGAACGCAAGTCCTCCTTCTCTGACATTTCACCTAGTGTTGAATCTGAACCAGAGAATGCAGAATACAAAACTTTATCATCTGAAACATGTGATGCTGCAGAGAAGCCATTAAAGAGTGCTGAAGAGGTATATGAGGAAATGATGCAGAAAGCACAGGAATACAAAACATCAGAGAAATGCACACCACCTGATATTGAACCATTATATGGAGGCATGTTAATAGAGGACTATGCTTATGAAACTTTAGTTGAGGAGCAAGAACAGACTGCAACAGCTTTTGGTAAAGTCACCCATGAGCAAGATTTCAGAAAGATGTCCGAGCATGAGTCAGTGAGGATACTTATGACACCAGACGAGGCTTATGAGGAAATGATGCATAAAAGGAATAAAATCTTGCAAAAAGAAGAGGAGGCTCAGCATGCACATGCATCAAAGGTCGACACATCCTTACCGCTTCATGTCAGTGACACTTGTTATGTGACTATCCCTGGAAATGATGCGCTTACTTCAAATAAAAATGCAAAGCCATTATTGCAAACAGAGGATGCCTATGAAGAGCTACTGAATACACAAAAAGATGTTTTAACACCAGGAACAAGTCCAACCCAATCAACTCCTATTTCTCCTGCCTCCCCTCTGACTGTGTCTGAGTCATCATATGATTCCCCCGAGGTGATTCTCATCCCTTCAAGTGGGGAAGAAGACAACCTAGCTGAACCTATTGAGTGTATTTTGGAGCCTTACATTTCAGATCCAACATCTACACATGATGTATCTGTAAATAAAGCTTTATATCCAATTCCTGACTTAAAGATCACTCAGTGCTCCTCTGGTGAAGAGGAAATTGAAGAGGAGGACAGTGTTATACAAGAAAAAATGTCATCTGAGCCAACTGATATTGCTCAAAGTGAAGAGGAACTACAAGCTCCAGAAGAGTCATTTGAGGCTGTTCCCATTTCTGTAATCTGTGAAGTTCCTTCATCAAAACATGTTGTGGAGACAATAGCAATGTCACCACTGTCTCCACCGACATCCCCAGCAGTCTCATCCCCAGATTCAAATATGGAACTTACAACAGTATCATCATCCTCTCCAGTTTCTGGCCAGACATCTACTCCAGCTAGCCCCAGTGTTGCTGATATTTCTGCCCCAGTTGTAATTCACATGCCAGACTTAATGTCTGAGCAAGCCACAGTGCACCTTTCACTTGCAACTGCTCCTATTACATGTTCCACACAGATTATTGGATCCCCTTCACCGGTCATTCCAGTCTCACCACAGGTCTCAGAAAATGCAGGCACTCTGACTCCTTCTAAAGTTCTTGTTGCAAAGCCAACAGTAGGTCCAAAACCAAACCTAGCTCCAAAACCAACAATTATACCAAAATCTACACAGGAAACAGTCCCTAGTCCAGATAGGGTTTTATCCCATACACTGGATTCAGCTCAAAAACCTTTGCCTGATGCAATACATGAACCAACTTCAGTTGCTAAATCAGCCTCTACAGACAAACAAACTGTTGCACCAATGACTTCTCTAAATGAAGACCATGTGAAAACTCCTACAACAACTTTTACTACACCTATTGTTCAATCTCAAGAAGCGTCTTTAATAGAAACTTCTGTTGTTGTTCAAATGCCAGATCTTGTGTCCCCCTCATTAGAGCATCCAGTTCTAGAACAAACTTTAGTTTCAGAGCCTACCTTGCCATCCACTGCACTCAAGAATCAGATTACTACAACTACCCCCATTGTTTCCCAAATGCCTGACCTGGTCACATCTCCATCACAGTCAATCTCTGTGACTTGTCCAATACCTTCTCAAACCTATGCCCCACTTCCAGCTACAGTTTCAGCAGTGGATCAAGCACCAATCTCTGTTCCCACTATGGTATCAGCCTTAATACCAGCAAATGTTTTCTCTACAGAGCAAACCAGCTCAGTTGTTGAACAAGTGGCCACACCACCATCTGCCTGTACCACTATACCTGATTTAGTAAGAGGCACTCCTCCTCCGGCCAGTGTTTCTATTCAAATTCCTGTTCAGAGACCAGTGGAAACAAGATCAGACATGGCACCCCCATTAGACCAAGCAGTCCCTATTTCACCTCCAACAGATCACAGAGACTATATTGCTGCAAGGACAGTCTCTGTTGTTTCACCTACCATTACTACAACTGTTGCTTTTGGAGCATCACCCTCCCAACCAGTTCACTCTATACTGGCTGATATCCAGCCAAGGATGGCAGAAATACTGCAGAAAGATGATGCAATTTCTTTACAACAATCAGTTTCTCAAATAATTTCTCCTGTTGTACAGACACAGGATGGTCAAGTTGCTGTCAGACTGCCAAATCTTGAAAATGTGGTGGTTAAAACAACTATTGAAGATGGGAGGGGACACCCTGTTATTGTTAGCGTTTCTCCTTTTACTTATCCAGCCACTGTATCAAGTTTCATCACTGATTCAACAGTTCCACCTTTTATGACATCTACAAAACCTCATGTGTCTCAAGAAAGAACAGATAGACCAGTGATTTCATTTCCACCACCCCCCACAGCTTCACCACCAGAACTGCCATATAGCACATTACCTAAAGCTGATTTTAACCAGCAAAAGACTGTTCCAACTCCCTCATCAGTTACAGCAACTCCACCTGAACCCCCAGTAAATATGGCCGGTGTGACTGTAATACCAGCTGTAACCCCAACACACAAATCACCACCTCCTGTCCCCCCCAAACCTGTCTGTATTCCCCCAGGATTGGTATTTAGTCACAGATCAAGAGAGAGTGTAAAGCCACCACTTAGCCCCGAACCAGTAGTTGTTCAAGCAGTTCGTGCTGCAACATTGCCAAGAACAAGAGAACCTCCAAATGCATTGTCACTAAGTTTGACTGCCCCTGTTGAGACCAAGTACAGTGCTTCATCACCAAAATCGCCCTTGTCACCCAGATTTGCTAGAACTCTTGAAACATATGTGGTGATAACATTACCCTCAGAACCAGGATCACCTGTGGAGGGCATTACAACTCAAGCACATATGAGAAGATCATCACTGCCAACTCACAGGCAGCATGTTCCATCTGATGCTCCAAGAGTGTTTGTTCCAGCTGTAGTGGATGCACCTGTATCATTAATTTCAGCACAAATTGTAGCAGCTCCACCAAAGGGTATCTCAGCTTTAAATGCAGCAGTGCCCTGTGTGGTGAAGGCGCCTGACTTTGCTTCAGTCACAATGGAGACTTATATCACTCCAGCTGTGGATTCAACACAAAGTATTACAGCACCTTGTGTAACGGTTCCAGAGATGCCACTTGCTTCTGTACAAACATCGGTTTCAGCACCACTTGTAGTGCCATCATCAGAAGTAGCACAGACTATGAATGTTGTTTCTCATGTCACAATGGAGAATACAATGCACTTCCCATCTGTGAATGTAACACCACATGATAGAGCACCAATAATGGCATCTTCTGCTTTGATTTCAGCAGCACCTGTTGCAGAAGTAGCAGCAGCAGCACCACCACCCCCCATTGCTATGGGACCAACAGCATATCCAGCAATGATGTACAGCGCACCTTCCATGGTTTCTAATCTTCCCATGCCTTCAGCCTCAGTGGTGAATACATCAAAACCATCAGCAGAGGTACCAGTAGCCTTAACCCCAGTGTCAGGAGTTTCTGCTGAGTCTGTTGCTCAGCATACAGTGAGTGATGTACGACAAGAACTTGAGATGCAACAAATGCTAACAACATATTCTGTACCAATAACAATAACCCAGATTCCAATCCCAGCTCAGAATGAAGACATTCCTGGTTTGGATATGGAAGAAGTACTAATAGTCACAGCTTCAGAAGAGGCATTGACTGACATGGATCCCTCACCAGTTCCAATAAAACAGCTTCAAGAGCAGCAAACAGTTCATGAGCAAAAACAAGAAACTCCAGTAGTGACTTCTGCAACATCTGTGCCACCATTACCAGTCACATTTACCCAATTTACAAAATCTATTGAGAGTCAAGAAATACGTGGACAAGATAAAGTTATATCAAGCATGAGCCAAGTCTATTCTGCAATCTCAACAACTGAGCAGCATCCTGACACATTGCCTAATCTTGTAACCCAAGTTGTCACAACTGAAGTGCAAAGAACAACTGTGTCAGTTGTCCAGGAAAGGATTCCTGTCGAACCCGTACCTGAACCTGTGAGTGCTACAATCACAGTCCAACCAGAAGTCCATTTTAAGCCCAAACAGAATGGAAAAATACACTACCCTGGTGATGTTATAGATCTTACCACTTTTAAAGTGAATGTTTCAATGACTGAGCAAGGGATGGATCTTACAGCCCCAGATTCAAGTAGGTCTTCCTTGTCAAGTGAATCAAGTGGACGGCAGGCCACTGCTGTACAGCCAGAAATAGTGAATCTTAGTGCTGAAATAATCCCTGCTACAACACTCTCTGTTGTAACTGATAGCATAACAATTGTCACTTGCACAGCTACAATTGCCTACAACAACAACATAGTTGACAAGCCTCTGGACCTGGGAAATGCTACTTCAGTGCCTCTTCCACTTACCACATACAATCCATTTGAGCCACTTGCACAGATAGTGTACAGACCTGTGAATTCTCAACCTAAGCCACCAACCAGTGCAGAGATTCCTATTAACCTGTCCTATAGAGCTGTTGCAAGCACAGCTTCTCCTCTAATGCCTGTTCCTGTAAATGCCACTGCTGGTATGCCAATGCATACAGAGCCATCGGCAGTTGGACCTGTTGACCTTTCCACTTCTAAGACAATGAAAACCATGGTTGCTTTGTCCCCATCTTCTGGAGTAATCACAACTGTTGTGGAAGATGATGGTACACCAGTTGATCTTACATCTGGAAGACAAACTGTTTGCTGTGATGTAATCTACAGGCTTCCTTTCGCAGGAAGCTGCAGAACACAGCCACCTGTGACCACACAACCAGACAATCAAATTGGCTATCAAATTAATATTGCCACAACACCTGTCATTGAAGATCTCAGTACCATGAAGGCTTCGATATCAGACAGTAATTTCAGAGAAACTGGGTTCTTTGGGTATGAAAGGAAGAATGGATTCACCTATCAGAATGGGACATCTGAGGGGGCTATAGATTTGACATCAGCTAAAATGTCAACAGGTCAGTATTGAAGTGCACATGTATTTTTTGCATGTTAATGTTGAGAAATGTACTTTTTATTGGTTATGTCCCTTATTTTTTAACTTTCTGAATGTCTTGATTTTCATTCTTGTTTTTCTGTTCTTTTGTTTTGTTTTTTTTTTAACAGATGCATGCATTTGCCTCCGTGTTGTCCCTCAGTGTTTTGGCTTTGCATCCTGCTAATCTGATGACACTGAAAAGAAATTTGCATGCTCTTTGGCTTCCATTTCATAGTTAATTAATGTTGCATGAAACAGAGAAATTATCCATTTAGATGCTGATGATGCTGCTATTTTTGTTTTCTTAACATAACAGAAGAAGCCTTAGACTTCTCAAAGAAAGGCACTTTGGCATTTACCGGAATCACCACTACTCCATATTCTCAAGGAACATTGTTTGGCGTTAATAGTTTGCTAAGATCAACAAATGGCATTGTTTACTCATCTGTTGCTGCACCCGTTCCCTCCACGTATGCAATTACTACCCAACCAGGTTCAATATTTAGCACAATGTACAATAGTCTGACTGATTCTACGGAGCCATTTTCAGCACTTCAAAATCAGCCTGCTCCATATGGATTTGTAAACACCACAGGCACAGACCAATCAATATTCCCACAATCTGATATATCAAATGATATCCTTCCTTCTGCATTAGCCAGTCTCCTTCCCTCATTGACAGCCTTCCCTGAGCTCTACTCAGATGCTACACTTGAGGCAATAGCAGCCTCCTTGGATACATTGGTATCACCAAATTTCCCTGATCTAGATGACAGCAAGAGCCAGCAGTACAAGGCTGAACATGAGTTTTTACAATTAGAGAAGTTGAAGCAGCTGTGTCTAGCTGAAGAGCTTGAATGGGAGAGGCAAGAAATACAGCGTTACCGTGAACAAGAGCAGATCATTGTTCAGAAGGAGCTGGAGGAGCTTCAGAACATGAAGCAGCAACTTCTAATGCAGAAAGAAGAGGAACGCAAAGCCCATCTGATTCTTCAACAAGAAACCTTTGCACAGCAGCAACTTCAATTACAGCAAATCCATCGATTACAGCAGCAACTCCAACAACAACTAGAAGAGCAAAAGATACACCCATATGGGTTTAGGCCAAGTGAGGGTATGTCCCCACCCATGAGCTCAGACATTATTCTTGACTCAAAATATTCTGGGGGAGATAATGGACAGTACTGGCCAGTGAAGGATGACAACTCAACATCATCTGCAGTGTCCACCCATGACTCTACATCAGGTCAAAACTGGCTAACCACAACCTCTGGGGCTTTTTCACAGTATAGTTCAAACATACCTGTATCAGTGAGTGCACAGACAAAGGAGCAGTTGCAGTTGTCCACAAATCTGCCAGATACAGCCAAGACAGAGCAAAGTGTAGGGATAAGTGGTAAGAAATTGGTTGAAAGTGGTGTTCAAACAGATGATGAAGATGGTGTTGAGAAGATTCCTTCTGGTAGAAGGAGAAGAAGTAGGAGAAGCGTAGATAGCTGTATGCAAACTGATGATGAAGATCAGGATGAGTGGGACGTCCCCATTCGGAGCAGACGCAGGTCTCGTTCCAGTAGATATGGTGATGGAGAGAAGGGTAAAAGCTCCAAGGTATCAAGTATTGCAATTCAGACTGTAGCAGAGATTTCAGTTCAGACAGAGCATTCAGGGACAATTAGAAGATCTCCTGTTCGGGCTCAGGTGGACACAAAGGTAGATTTACACAGAGAGGGTCAAACAGAAAGCGATTCAGATATTACATCAGATAAAGATAAAAGACGTCCAGCGCCTGCTGAAATAAGTGTTAGCACACACCTGACAGCTGATGATGTTGGAAGCTCTTTAGTTACCAAATCTCCAAAGGTATTATGCTCCCCAGTTTCACCACTGTCCCCTGGGAAAAGTTCACAGAAGATGCTTACTGCTGATTCATCAAGGCATCTCAGTAGTCCAAGATCACTTAGGGCCTCACAACGATCTCTGTCTGACCCCAAATCACTCAGTCCGACAACTGAGGACAGAATGATGTACCAGTACTCAGACACCTATTCAGTAAGTACTGCACTTTAAAACCGATCCACTCTTTATTTATTTATGCTGTCCTCTCCTATAATTGAATTTCATACCAAGTTACCATGGTGTATACTGTATATCATGCCTATTGCTTGCTTGTTTTTCTTTCTATTTCTGTTTTATTTATTTTTTTATCCACAGAGCAAAGGTTCTCAGAGCGGCACACCAGTTGGCACTCAGAAGAAAGTAAAACGCACACTACCTCATCCACCACCGGAAGAAGATACCATCATTGGCCTCTCTGGGTACACCACTGCTTCTGCCAGAAGACGAATGTGCAGGAACACCACTATGGCGCGGGCCAAAATCCTCCAAGACATAGACAAAGAGCTGGATTTAGTTGAACGTGAGTCCTCAAAACTTCGTAAGATTCAGGCAGAACTTGATGAGGAGGAGAAAGAGATAGATGCTAAATTGAGATATCTGGAGATGGGTATAAATCGAAGAAAAGAGGCTTTACTGAAAGAGAGAGAGAAGAGGGAGAGAGCCTACTTACAAGGAGTGGCAGAAGAGCGAGACTACATGTCAGATAGTGAGGTCAGCAACATCAGAGAGTCACGAGGTAATGGTCATGGACTAGAACGGCCACGGACTGCCCCACAGTCAGAGTTTAACCAGTTCATTCCACCACAGACTGAGGCTGAGCCCCAGTATGCACAGCTTACAAGCCCATACTCCCATTATCAGTATGCATCCCAAACAAGCCAGTATCCTCAGCAGACGTTGTACCAACAGCAGTCTCTTTACCATCAGCAAGTGTCCCCCTACCAATCCATCTACTCATCAGTGCCCTCACTCAATCAGCAGTCCCAGCAGACTGGCTATGACCATTCCTCACTCCTTCTGATGCAACAGAAACCCCGTCAGTCTACTTTGTCTGACTTAGAGCCAAAGATTACTACAAACTATGAGGTCGTACGCAATCAGCCCCTCCTAATTGTCCCTACATCCACAGAGAGTGTCTATGGAGTTTCCCATCTTGGTGGTAAATACAGTAGCCTTGATCTGAGGATGGGTCTGGAAGAGAGAGCCAGCATGGCCAGCAGCCCCATGTCCAGCATATCAGCAGAGTCCTTCTATGCAGACCTCGATCATCATAATGCCAGGAACTATGTCCTGATTGATGACATTGGTGAACTCACAAAGAGCTCCACTGGCCTCAGTTCAAGCTTCAGTATTGCCGACAAGGATATCAGCAAAGCTGACCGACTTCTCCGGACTGCTGATGTTCGACGAACAGCAGATGTGGCAGACTTTCTCGGTCCTCTTCAGGCTGCTTCCCGACTGCATTCGTATGGTAAAGCTGATGATGATTCCATGGAGGAGCCATATGAATTGAAGATGTTGAAACAGCAAATTAAGCAGGAATTCAGACGAGGTACAGATAGCCTTGAACAGCTTGCAGGCCTGCCCCACTACCTCCACTCCGACTCTAGTTTTAGACATTTCCCTAAAGCTGAAAAATATAGCATTGGGAGACTAACTTTAGAAAAGCAAGCTGCCAAGCAACTGCCTGCCTCAGTTCTTTACCAGAAACAGTTAAAGAATAAAAAAGCACTAATTGACCCGAAAATTACAAAGTTTTCGCCCATTCAAGAGAGCAGGGACCTTGAACTAGACTACAGCAGCTTTTTGGCATCAGCCAGCTCATCGGTTGGTGGATTGTCTACCAGGGCAAGGCTCCTGCAGGATGAGATCACATTTGGTCTTAGAAAGAACCTAGCAGAGCAACAGAAATATTTGGGTTCAGCTATTAATGCTAACCTGGCTCAGTCACTCAACTTTGGCCAATCTCTCAACCTAGGGCCTACCATAAGGTCTTCCCTCCACGATGATGGCACCTATCCCAGCGGCACTCGGTCAAGACCTTCCTCTAGGCCTTCCTCTGTATATGGACTGGACCTATCTATCAAAAGAGACTTATCAAATTCCTCACTACGCCTGAAAACAGAGGGTGAGGGCATGGATTCACAGTTTGTATCTAGGGCTAAACCAACAAGTCTGCCAATTAGTCAGAGCAGGGGTCGAATTCCCATTGTTGCGCAAAACTCAGAAGAGGAGAGTCCACTGAGTCCTGTTGGTCAGCCCATGGGCATGGCCAGAGCATCTGCAGGCCCACTCCCACCCATCTCAGCAGACTCAAGGGACCAGTTTGGCTCCAGTCATTCTCTTCCAGAAGTCCAACAGCACATGAGAGAGGAGTCCAGGACAAGTGGCTATGAACGAGACATTGCCTTTATAAAGGATGACCTTCAGGGGGCCATGTCAGATAGTGAAGGTAAATTTGTTATGAGATCTGTTATCTTCAATCCTAGCTTCTTTTGATATGCATCTTTTGTATGGCTCTGAGTGCATTATTTATATCTGTGTGCAAATTAAATTGTTACATTTTCCTTTACGTTTTTCATCTTTTGTTTCAGATTTACTTTACAATTGCAGGGTGTCACATTTGCATGTCATCCTCTTAAATTTAAATTTTCACCTTTATACTGTATGTATACATAGTATATATTTTTTTATGTATAAAAGCTTGCCCATGTGTTTCTCAATGAATTTGCATGCTACTTGCATGCAAAAAAGGAACTTGTTTCCTTCCATTTTTGTTTTGTCATATACTTATAAGAGTGGAAGAATTTTTGGAGATCTTGAAAATTATTCATTCATCTTTTTGAATTCATTATACATTTAGTGCCTCTGTTATTTAGTATCACAGTCCTAAAGTTGATGAGGAAACTGCTCTGCCTTCCATCTACTGAGTTGCTACATCTTATAATTCTGTCAGAATCATTTAGTGACTGGTTATCTTAAGAAGGCACTATTTTTATCTGTTTTTAATTATTTAAATAGAATTTTGATAATCTTGTTGTTTCGTATTAGAAAAAAAAAAAAAAAACAGTTATGCGGTTGAACTGTAGATTCTCCCTCTAAAAAATAAAATCTCCCTCTACATCTTTCCAGGAGCTATGGAATACTGAACCATTTATTTGAATTATAATTAAACTTTTATCTTCTTGTCAAGACATTGTCAAATGTTACTTTAATGGGAGTACCTGGTTTAGTTTGTCTGGTTTTCATTAATCCAGAATATTTCAGGTTGCAGAAATGGAAGTGGCAAAACTAATGTAGTGAATGTATATCTTTCCCTTTTCTGTCCTTGTGGACAATAATTTAGACAAATTTGTGCTTTTGACAATTGATAAGATAAAGTTGTAAAGTAAATAAGGGTTAAAAGAAGAAATTTATAACATGCATTAATTGGAGCTTAGATTTTCATCACCTCCAAATATGCTACTTTTAACTCACCTGTTTTACAGTTTTCTTCTTTATGTCATGTAATGTCTATCATGGGTGTGTTTCCAATTTTATTCTCAATAAATTCTTGCTATTTCAGTTTTTTTGCATGGCTTATAAATGGGAATTTAAAAACATCTTGCATGTTACATGAAGATTAATATATTTTTGGTGAATATACTATTCATATACTATTCTCTTTCTGTGTTTTTCATATATATTTTGTTATTTTTACTGAAGTGAACATTAAGCAAGGATTCAAATTTTTAAATCACTCAGGTATTGAATTGTTTTGAAGGTCTGTCTTATAGGCAATTTGTGAGATAATTACACAAATGGTTTAGTTATTAAATATAATGTTTCGTTCTTTTTTCCCTGTAAAACACGTTTTTAATCTTTAAACTGTCATTGGGCTCTCATGCCAATATGACAACAGTATTGAGAAACATTATAAAATGCCCTCTACATAGTGATATTGTATTGAACGTCAAGTTGTTTGAAAAGTTTAACATAAGCCAGGTGTAAAGCTTGTATAAACCGAGTGCAAATTGTGAATATTGGTTTAACTAAATGCTCTGCTGGGTTTGCACAAATGTGACCCCATGCTCTGTTGTGAGAGTATCAGAAATGGCTTGTGTTTCTGAAACAGCCTATTTAGCTCTTCTTATATTCACAGTCAAAGGAACGTTCCAGGTTCAAAACGTAATTTCAGTAGTCTCAGTTTGTAAAAACAAGCAGAAATAAATCACTGCTGTTTTTAAGCCACCTATTTTGCTGTAAAATCAAATGCTGTAGATGCTGTCAATAGAGCTTAGTTAGTTTTGAACCTGGAGCATTCAGTTAAGACTACTACTGCTGGTCTTGCTAAACAAATCATTCCTTTTGTAAAGTTTTAGCACATCATATATATATTATTATATTGAATTGTCATTAGTTCCATGGTGCTTAACATTTATTACCTTCACTGGAGAAGATGCTCATACAGAACTTCACTAATGCTGCAAAATGTATTTAAAAAGCTCTCTAGAATAAAATATAGATTACAATGTTGTGTAATTTACATATTTTAGAAAATGAGATTATTGTATGTATTAGATATGAAATAGTATAAGTTATCCAATTGAACTGCAAATATAACACTGTGTTTTATTGGCACAACATAGCTCTGTTTTAAGGCTAATTTTACTATGAATTCTCTGAAATACAATGTTTGCACTACAGCTGGAGGTCCTAGCTGGAATGTGAAAGGTGAGAACTGCTGTTCAGCAACCTTCAAAATATCATTAAGCATAAACCTACTTTCATGCGTGCCATACTGTAGTCTTGAGTGACGGGCATTTCTCAGTGGTGCACCTCAGACCCATCCTGGTGTTCATTATCACTGCACTTCCTGAAGGTCTCTCTGACATACCCTGATCATATCAACCAGGGCACATACATGTCTACATACGCAAGTAAATATGTGTGCATAAGGTAGCAGAAGTATCCTAGAACAGGGTAGGTTCATTAGGTAACGTCACTCTAGCAACCTTTATCTTTAGTCCCACCAAAATGTCACTAATGTCATGAAATCCTCCAAAAGTAGTTGACGTTATAGATACAGAACACGGGGGCTAAAAGTCATTAGAGTGATGTGTCCTTTTGATAGTGTGTTGGTCAGAATGACAGTTTTCTATAAGTCATAGGTTTGTGCCATGGTCAATGGTTCCTCTATTTTGGGTTATAAAGTGAACGCACTGTTGATTTAAGGTGACATTTCCTTGCAGAAGGACTGCACATCAAGATCTTCATTGCAAAACTCTTGCAGACAGATCCGGTTGTCCGTTTTCTTCTCACTTTATTAGGAGTTAAATGATGATTTGTGGCGTACTATAGTGCTGCCTCATGAATAAAAAAATGCTTCGCTTACACAGTATTGTAATCAAGGCACCTGCAGGTTGTGCAAACTACCCAGTAAACAAAACATAAGATATTGCTTGCCTGATCTATTTTAGGTATGTGCTGACATGTCTGCCCTAGCTTGAGTTATGAATTATTCTAGGAATTTCCAATGTCTTTGAAGAAAGTGCTAGACTTGAAATGGAAGCTGAAAAAAAAAAAAAAAAAAAAACAGCAGTAGGCCTATATACAGTCTTCTAGGATGCAAAACTATCAACATATTACCAGTGCAACTCTGTAGGTTAGACCAAGTACATTGTCAAAATCCTTGTCTTAATTAGTATTTTGTCTTGTTTTTCCATAAAAATAAACATTCTTATGTTAAACATTCTAAATATTCTTAAAACAAAATATTAATTTAGTTGAGAGCCAAAATTGCATAAGATCTTAGAAATACGTTGAATTAATTTTTCTTAGCGATTATTTTAAGCATGAATTAACAAAATTTAATGAGATCTGAGCTTAAAAGGTTAGTTCACCCCATAATGAAAATTATCCCATGATTTACTCACCCTCAAGTCATCCTAGGTGTATATGACTATCTTCTTCCAGACAAACAAAATCAGAGATATATTTAAAAAATATTTTTGCTCCTTAAAGCTTTATAATTGTTGTGAAGGTGGCTATTTGAATTTATAAAGTTTTAAATATGGATATTTTTCTCACAAAAATGCATTGCTTTGTTTTAAAAGGCCCTTTTTAACCCCCTGGAGCCATATGGGTTATTTTTTATAATGGATGGATGAATTGTTTTGGGCTTCAGAATCTGCCCCCCACCCCTTCACTACCATTATGAAGCTTGGAAGATCAAAGATATTTTTTAATATATCTCTGATTGTGTTTGTCTGAAAGAAAATATACACCTAGGATGGGTGAGTGAATCATGGGATAATTTTTATTTTTGGGTGAACTATCCCTTTAAAAGAATTGTTTTAGATTCTTACACAATTTTGCATTTCAACTTTGTCTTTAAGAATGTTTAAAAAAAAAGAAAAAAGAAAAACAAGATAACACTGAAAAAGAAAAAATTTTTTTGAGGGTGCAGATTACAGTTTGAACTAACTACATTTTAGCATCATGAAAGTGTGGTTTCATAGAACAGAAGCTGTGTTTTTGTTTGGTTTGAGTAGTGGTTTACTTGTATAGTCTAACTAGTGTGCTAGAGATAGTACTAACAGAAAATGTACTGATCATCAGACATATGGTAAGGCATCTCATCATCACACTGTTGTATGATGGTGTGTGTATGTGCGTATATCTGCTGTGGTTCAGTCCCACAGCAGTTCTCTATCAAATTCTCAGCGCATGACATGTGTCCCGGTCCTGAAGGGACACAGCATGCATGTTCATGTGTGCATGCCCGAAACATGTCTCAGATCATTGCTTTTTCTGCCCTCACCATCCTCTGTCACTGCTCTCTCCAGGGACAGGCTACTTAGTACATTTAGCATTTATCTAAACAAATTCTCATGATTTGAGATCTTGTGGAATGGAAGTAAATGTCCAATTCTTTTGAAACATAGATGTTGTTCTTGGAAGCCCTAACCTAAATCCATCAAGCTGTCAGTTCAAACACTCTAGCAAAGAAGTGTCCCCAACTGGGGGTTGTGAAGGGATGGTTGTCTGGGAGAAAAGTGGTGGAGTGGGACACATGCCCCAGTTTTGTCACTTGTGATGGTACAGTGGCTACTTTCTTCCTGTCTTCTAGCATATCACCTTCAGCACGAAGAGACGGACTGGTTTGACAAACCCCGCCAGGGACGCGGTGGACCAGAAGCCGGGCCAGATAGAAGACAGGTAAAGTGATTTTGCCTAGTATGTGTTCCTGGAGTCTTTTATTGGTCCTGGAACAACATCTCTCTCAAAAACATAGATTTAATCATAACAATTATGTGTTGCCTTAAAGATTTTACAATTATAAGTCAAAAACAACGCTGTTTAAGCTCCTACCTTAAATCTCCAGAGTTAAATCAACTCTGCTCAGAGTACTTATGGTCCCTCTCTAAATAGTGTTAAAATAACACTAAAGCAGAGTTAAAGTTAATGAGATAATTAAGCAATTAAGTGATGATTGTGCATTAGTGATGAACACCTGCTGTTAACAAGCAGAATAACTGAAGAAAAGAGAAACACAAGAACTACAACTGACTTCAGTCAAAGCCTTATTAATTGCTTATATCTCATTAACTTTAACTCTGCTTCAGTGTTACTTTAACTCTATTTAGAGAGGGACCATATGTACTCTGAGCAGAGTTGATTTAACTCTGATTGGTTATGAACATGTCCTACTTTAACCACAGTTACCATGCAAACACATGGACATACTGTACTTATCTTTGAAAGAACGCCAAACTACATCTGCATGCACATAGTTATACAAAAGCTCGGTTAGAGCTTCAGGAATTGTTTAATCATTTGCTTCTGTATTGTGTTTTCATTGTTGCAGATAAAAGGCAGCTATTACCCCTTCCCACACACTCGTATCAAACTGCAAAGGGACCCCAAGGACCACAGCATCTCAGGTATGTTTTTGCAGCAATTACTCAACAAGATACACAGCCATAAGTAGTTAATTAGGCCTGCAAACCAAATTACTGGAAGGAAAAGCAAAACAACAATTGTAATCTACCTCGTGGACGATGTATTGATGGAGAGATCACATTTAAAATGATACTGAGATACTCTGATTAGGATCCAATTACTAAGCCATTTATCAGCTAAACTAAACCCTTGTGATTTCAGGGAGAGGGCTGGGAATCAGAGTTGTGGGCGGAAAAGAGATTCCAGGGACCAACGGAGAGATCGGAGCATACATCGCCAAGGTTTCAGCAGGAGGATGTGCCGAGCAAATGGGAAAAGTTGTTGAAGGTAAGAACTTCTATGTTATTCTGTCTGATAACATTAGCAAGTTAAATTCTCTTACAGACGTTCAGGGGTTAATGAAGGGAAAGATGCAATACATAGAAAAGCAAATTCTATTTATATAAAAAGTTTACATAAATGCTGCTTTTGTTCATATGTCAAAAAAAAGCAAACGTCAGCACATTCATTTGTTTAAGCAAACCATATTCTTTCAAAGGAAGAAGTGCCTAATTTCGAATGCCATTTCTCATTTTAACGGGGACACTGTTGTTGCAGTATGATTTCTCTTCTTGTTGACTCTGCTGGCTCAGCATGCTGTGTCAATTTGGATGAGCTCCTCTGAGAGTAGCTCAGCTTCCTGAACATGTTTTTGCTTGTATGATTTTTAGTCTTTCATAACTTGTGATTTTAGAAAATGCTCTTAATATTTCCATTTTTCCTTTATAGTGTCAAAACTTTGGTATATTTGATTTGTTTCATGTCTGAAATATGCAAGCACCAATCTGCTGGTAGATTACACAAGCATCTGTTTTCTATCTTAAGTATGCATTTCCCTTGATATAATATAATAATGTATGCTGCTACAGTGGAAAAAGTGCTAGAGAGCAGATTTAATAGCTGATACCTGTAGCGATATTATTGTTTGGACCAAGAACTGAATGCACAACGCATATGCAGTTCAACAGAGAACCACAAAGTATGAGTGTTTGTAGTGCATACAACAGGGATCTTATTTCAGTAACACACTGGTTAAGTAAGGATTGATCTTTAACCATATTAAAGGGTTAGTTCACCCAAAAACAAAAATTTAGTCATTAATTACTCATCCTCATGTCGTTCCACCCCTGTAAGACCTTCGTTCATCTTCAGAACACAAATTAAGATATTTTTAATAAAATCTGATGGCTCAGTAAGGCCTGCATTGCCAGCAAAATCATTTCCTTTTTCAATGCCCAGAAAGCTATTAAAAACATATTTAAAACAGTTCATGTGACTACAGTGGTTCAACCTTAATATTATAAAGCAACGAGAATACTTTTTGTGCGCCAAAAAACAAACAAAATTAGGGCTTTATTCAACAATATTTAGTGATGGGTGATTTCAAAACACTGCTCCATGAGGCTTTGAAGCTTTCCGAATCTTTTGTTTCAAATCAGTGTGGTTCGAAGCGCCAAAGTAACGTGATTTCAGTAAACGAGGATTCGTTATCATAAGTGTTTCGAAATTTCAATAGTTCACGTGACTTTGGCAGTTTGATACACGCTCCGAACCACTGATTCGAAACAAAAGATTCGTAAAGCTTCGAAGCTTCATGAAGCAGTGTTTTGCCCATCACAGATATTGTTGAATAAAGTCGCAATTTTTTATTTTTATTATTGTTTTTTTTTTTGGTGAACAAAAAGAATTCTCGTCACTTTCTAACATTAAGGTTGAATCACTGTAGTCATGTGAACTGTTTTAAATATGTCTTCTGTAGCTTTCTGGGCATTGAAAAAGGAAATGATCTTTCTGGCAATGCAGACCACAGTGAGCCATCAGAATTGATCAAAAATATCTTAATTTGTGTTCCGAAGATGAACAAAGGTCTTACAAGTGTGGAACGTCATGAAGGTGAATAATTACTGACAGAATTTTCATTTTTGGGTGAAACAACCCTTTAAGAATTAAGTTTCAACTGTAATTTCCTATATGTTGGGATATAGAGCAACATTTTATTTTATGGATATTTTCTAACTTTAAAGCCTTTTTAAATATGATTTTGATTGCTCACTTGTATAGCTTCACAATATTTTCAGCAAATTAAAAAATCTAATTAAGCATGAATCATTTAGATACTTCAAAGATGAAGTTATGATTTTGGCCTAGTGGTAATCTTGCAGCGTAATATGGAGATATGACATAGTTTCTGTATATTTTGAGAGGTTTGTGATTGAAGGGATTGATTGTGTAGTGATGAACAGACATTTGAATGTTGTCCTATTGTTATCAGCCTCTGAAGCACTCCGTATGCAAAAGACCTATCTGAAGACTCGCTTTCATTTGTGTAAGTGCCCGGGGTTTGGCTTGAAGTGGGCTTCAGTTTGCAGTGATGCTTTTAAACTACTTTTTCTCTCTCTCACCTCTGCACTTGTTTTGGTCCCTGATGCTGCAGGACTGTTTTCTTGTAGTGAGTGGAGCGCTCAGGGAAGCATGCTATTGATGAAGTGTGCATGTTTTTATGTTTGTAGGTAATTCAGTGATTGCTTTTCCTGAATTTCCCCTCAGGAATCACAATAGCACATCTACCCGTCTATCTGTGTGTGAATCTATCATAATAGTTTTTGACATGTTTCCCCAATATACAGCACCTTCACTTTTTACACCAAACTTTGGCTCTCAATTTGAGGCTTTTAAAAATAAACATACCGTAGGTGACTTTTATAAACAACTTCTTTCCATAACAACCTGCAGACAGTGTTTACTTTTGGTTAAGACACACTGTGAGAATCTGTTTTTACTATTATAACCTAATAAATGTATTCCACTCACTGTTCCTAATGCCATATGTTGTGTTCCTCAGGAATGCAGGTTCTGGAGTGGAATGGAATCTCTCTGCTGGGAAAGACATACGAAGAGGTGCAAAGCATTATGGGTCAGCAGTATGGAGAGGCAGAAATATGTGTGCGCCTGTAAGTAACAAAGATGTATTCAATGTTCAAGGCTCAGTCTAGTCCACCACACTAACTAAAAAGTACCATGTTAATTTTATTTATTTATTTATTTTTTAATGTGAACAATAGAGTGCCCCAGGGATGACGTGTTTTTGTAGGCAAACCCGGAAGCGAGTTAGCGTTTTAGGACTTCCGGTTCCAATGCCGTAAAGTCTATGGGTTTTTTGAATGGCTTTTTGCTAAATCGCCTGAAATAAGGTCTGTGGTTGACAACAAAGCCTCTAAATACTTTCACGTTTTGATCTATGACATAAAACACACCAGTTATAACCCGCGTGTGATTTTTTTAAACTTTTACTGTGTCTTAAAATCGGCGGTTGCTAACAAATTGCTAAAAGGGACTACTTCCTTTGGCGGGGACTTTAGACGTCATCATGACAAACAGGACATTTGGACAGCATTTCTCATGAAAAAGTGGATAAGATCATAATCAGTGAGCATGTTTTTAAATAGAGTTGTTCTCTAAATAAAGTTTGAGGAAGCTTGGTGGTGGTGATGCTGATCCGCGACCATGGTGTGCTGTAGTCCGTTTATAGCCTACTGTTAGCCTTTTATATCTGAAGACTTTATTTAGGCTTCAAAATCTATAAATGTTGTGTTAACTTGTAAAGATTATCTTGATAGACAAAACGTGTAAGTGTCATAACCCTTTGTTAAACACAGAGCTTATTTTCTGCGATTTTCCAAAAGTCTATGGGAAAAATGCATAGGCTTTCAGTCGAGGGAACCCGTGCGCTGCTAACTTCCGGGTTGGCCTACAAAAACGCGTCATCCCTGGGGCACTCTATTGTAGTACCAATGATTCCACTACTCAAAAGGCTGTATTTATTTGATAAAAAAAAAAAAAAAATACAGTAATTTGATATTTTATTAAAATTGTAATTTATATCATGGTCTATCTGAGTACTTGATTCCAATTGGCTGAAAGGTGTGCATTAAAACTGTTAATCACTGCTCTATATTAATGTGCCTCTTTCACTGAAGCGCACACACACACACACACACACACACACACACACACACACACACACACACACACACACACACACACACACACACACATCACTCGAATTGAATATATTTTAAAATGTAATTTATTCCTGTGATTTTCAGCATCATTACTGCAGTCTTCAGTGCCACATTAACTATCAAATACAGTGGCATGAAAAAGTATGTGAACCCCTTGCAGAATCTGTGAAAATGAGAATTATTTTAATAAAATACGAGGGATAATAAAAAAAATGCGTTATTTTTTGTTTAGTACTGTCCTGAGTAAGATATTTTACATAAAAGATGTTTGCATTTAGTTCACAATACAATCCCTCAGTTGTCCTCAGTGTGAAAAGATAGATCCCAAAATCATTCAGTCACTGCTGGAAAGGGTTCAAATATGCAAAAAATGCTTGAAAACTGATGAATCTGCAGGAGCTGGAGGATTTTTCTGAAGAACAGAGCTCAATTTAACTGCTCAGGACAAACAAGAGACTCATGAAGAACATCACAAAACAAACAAACAGTCATAGATCATCAGGTAACCAAACACAGTATTGAGAATCAATGGTTCACATACTTAAGAATGGGGTTATTTTAATAAATTCAGCTATTGTCTTGTGAACTAAATGCAAACATTTTTTATGTAAAATATCTTACTCAGGACAGTACTAAACAAAAAATAACATGCATTTTTCATTATCCCTCTTATTTTATTAAAATAATTCTCATTTTCACAGATTCTGCAAGGGGTTCACATACTTTTTCATGCCACTGTATGTACTACAGTGCCATGACTGTGCTCTTTAAGCTAATACAGTTGTTTTCTTGTCTTCTTTTTAGAGACCTAAACATGCTCTCCAACACAGAGCACCCACAACAACTGGAGCTCCATTCTCAGTTGAGAGCTGGTGAGTGTCTCTAACATTTTATTTCCCTTCATACTTGCACACTAACTCAGCTTGCTTTAAGGTAAATGAGTCCATTCTGCAAACATCTTGGCCATGCACAGACTCCAAAGTACTTGAAGGGGCATAGACTAAATCTAAAACAAAAAAACATTAGCTAAGTTTAGGTTTCAATTACATATATCAGTGGCATCAAAATGTAGCGTCTTATGGCTAAAAGGGACATTTTCAGATCCAGGTCCAGCTAATATGCATGCATGCATATTTACAAATAAAGCAATTTGCTATTTTAACTGGAAGTTGGGACTTCCTTTCCTACAGCTTTCCTTAGCACTCATTTTAACCCTGGGTTATGAGTCTTCTTACACTCATGACCATGGAGAAGATGTTCATATCGGTCAGTAGGTTGAAAAGGGATTGGTTTTGTGCTATAGCTGTTGTGTGTGTGTGTGTGTGTTGTAGGTGAGCGTCAGCGCTCTCCAGGTGTAGACCCAAAGCAGCTGGCTGCAGAGCTGCAGAAGGTGTCCCAACAGCAGGCTCCTGGCTCTGTGTTGTCTGCTCTGGAGAGAGCGGGACACTTGCACTCTGGCGCCGGATCTGCCGCTTCTAGTGGGGTCCCCAGCCCAGGGCAACCCGGGTCCCCTTCCGTCAACAAGAAGCGTCATAGTAGCAAGGTACTGTATGTGTAAATGTGTGCAGGAAGGTGCATCTGCATGTGCCTCTTACTATATATTGAGTATATATACTGTATCGAATGTTGTGTATGCATAAGGAAGTGCAAAATAGTTTTTTTAGGCATTTATTTTCCATTATTTTGTTTTTCAGTCAGCAGAGGTTCTGAAGCCACAACCGCATCCAATCACTGGTGAAATACAAGTAAGTCTGTGCAATTTTACATGTACTGTACAAGACAATTCTAAAGTTAATTTGATTTATATGGTTATGTTTTGACTGTGTTTACATCATTGTAAGCCAGTCATTACTGCCATTTCCAGATATTTGAATATGGCAGCCAGCTGTATTAATTACAATTTGGCAACATGTAAACAGTTTTGGAATATCTTTAAAGGTGCAATATGTAAGATTTTTGCAGTAAAATGTCCAAAAACTACTAGACCAGTGTTATATATTTTGTTCACTTGAGTATTTACAATATCCCAAAGGTTTCCAACTATTTGTAAATCGTGAGAAAATTGCAATTTTAACCAAGGCTCTGGGACGTGTGAGGAGTCGCCTGTCAATTGCATCATACCCGTGTTAACCCTCGGTCTGCCTCGGTTTACGGTTTTATTTTGTAGAAACCATGGAAACACCAAAGACGCTTTAATATAATACACGTTTTGACGACAAGGGAACAACTGTTTTGATATATTTATAGACAGAAAACTAATTGTTGTTATATAGCTCAACACGTTATAAATTATTATAATGCTTTACCATGCCTCAGAGAAAAACACTATTTTATGAAGTTGCTAACATAGCATAATTAGATGCAGCTTTATTTTTAGTAACAGTAATACAGCATTTTCTCCATCATACAATGTTTTAAAATGAATTGCATGCCATTTATCAACACAAGCCATCCAGCATTTAATATGATATTCTAAAATTGATCTATTTTACTGCAGTGTGTCATACAGCAGCCACCAAGCGAATGCACAGAGTAACATTGTAACATTTTCAACACACTCAAATGTATCTAATGTGATAAACAGAGCTGCGTTACCTCTGTTACAACAGAGACACCGGAAGCAGAGATAAAAGCAGTTGGGTTGTTTATTGTGACAATCAGCAGAGCAAACAGGTAAGTGAATGGTGATAATGAAGGTCTTGGAGGTGAATGAGAGGTAATACTGTCCTTATTCTTTGTATTGCAGGTGATGGTGGAAGGAGACGCTGGAGATGGCTGACTGGAACACTCACACACACAAGCAGGTAGGAACACGAGGAGTACTGGAGACAATGGAGACGAAGGAGATGATGTAGACAGGTAAGTATCGTTTTGAGAGTCCTTGAGGTAAGTGAACAACGAGGTGTATCACGAACGAGACCGGACAATGTGTGTGTGTGAGTGTGGGGTTCTTATAGTGGGACTGATGACTGTGGTGATGAGCTGCAGATGGCGGTGATTAGAATTCCGGTGATTGAGTGCGCGGGTAAGGGAGTGAGGTGGAACCTGACGTGTCTGTGACAGTACCCCCCCTCCCACGGCCCGCTCCTGAGGGCCGAGGACCCCGACGTCGTGGTGGTCGTCCTCGAGGTCGTGGGGCAGGTCTGTCCGGGTGGTTGGTGTGGAAAGTCTGTAACAGAGTAGGATCAAGGATATCATTCTTAGGGACCCATGAGCGTTCTTCGGGACCGTAGCCTTCCCAATCCACCAGATATTCTAAGAGACCACCACGGCGCCGGGAGTCCAGGATCTCTCGAACCTCGTAGGCAGTCCCATCGTCCAGGATGAGTGGAAGGGGGGGCTCGACGGCTGCCACGTCAGGTTCTGTGGAAGGAAGAACAGAAGGGTGGTGAGGTTTTAGGAGTGACACATGGAAGGTTGGATGAATTCTTTTATATTGTGCAGGAAGTTGTAACCGGTAGGTGACGGGGTTGATCTGTCGGAGGATGGTGAAATGGCCAATGAAGCGGGGACTCAGCTTCTTGCAGGGCAGGCGCATCCTGATGTCTCTGGTGGACAGCCAGACCTTCTGCCCCGGTTGGTAGTTAGGAGCGTGGGAGCGCCGAAGGTCGGCTGTCATCCTGCGCCTGCGCAGGGCTCTCTGCAGCTGGTGATGAGCTGAGTCCCATACCCTCTCGCTCTCCCGGAACCAGTAGTCGACCGCTGGCACGTTGGAGGGTTCCCCGTCCCAGGGGAACAGTGGGGGCTGGAAGCCGAGCACGCATTGAAAAGGTGTTAATCCTGTTGTAGCTTGACGGAGGGAGCTCTGGGCGTACTCGGCCCAGCCCAGGTACTGGTTCCAGGAGTCCTGGTGGCCATGACAGAAGGTACGCAGGAAGCGCCCAATCTCCTGGATCTTCCGTTCCGTCTGCCCGTTCGACTGAGGATGGTATCCAGACGATAGGCTGACGGTCACACCCAGGAGGGAGAAGAACGCCTTCCAGACTCGAGAGATAAATTGGGGTCCTCTATCAGAGACTATGTCTTCGGGGATTCCATAATGACGGAAGACATGGTTGAACATTAGTTCTGCTGTGGCCATGGCAGTGGGTAGACCTTCCAGGGGGATCAGACGGCAGGCTTTGGAGAAACGGTCTACGACTACTAGAATACAGGTGTGACCATCAGATTCTGGGAGGTCGGTAACGAAGTCTACTCCCAGGTGTGACCAGGGTCTCTCAGGAACGGGCAGAGGATTGAGCTTGCCGGTTGGAAGATGGCGTGGGCTCTTGGAGATGGCGCACTCCCTGCAGCCCTGCACGTACCTTCTGACGTCGCTGGCCATGTTTGGCCACCAGAAGCGCTGTTTGAGCAGCGAGAGGGTCTCATTGACCCCCGGGTGACCAGTGCCAAGTGATGAGTGAACGGAGTGCAGGAGTGGAGTGCGTCGTGTCCTGGTGATGTAACGCAAGCCTTGGGGACAACCCGGCGGAGTGCGTGAGGAGGCATTGGAGGAGGGTAAGGTCTCTTCCGACCATTCGATGGGGCTCATGAAGAGAGACTCGGGCAGGATAGTTTCAGGGTCATCATTCTTCTCCTCGGGAGCGTGGAGACGTGAGAGAGCATCGGCCTTGAGGTTCTTCGACCCAGGGCGGTATGAGATGGTGAAGTTAAATCTTGAGAAGAACATTGCCCATCTGGCTTGACGTGGGTTGAGTCGTTTGGCCGCTTTCAGATACTCAAGGTTTTTATGGTCAGTAAGAACTTGGAAAGGGTGGTTAGCTCCCTCCAACCAATGCCTCCACTCCTCAAGGGCGAGCTTGACAGCCAGGAGTTCACGGTCCCCGATGTCGTAGTTTACCTCCGCCGGGTTGAGCTTGCGGGAGAAGAAGGCGCATGGATGGAGCCTACTTGGATTCCCCTGCTGCTGTGAGAGGACCGCTCCCACTCCGGTGGTGGAGGCGTCCACCTCCACGACGAATGGTAACTCTGGATTGGGGTGGACGAGGAGGGGAGCGGTGGTGAAGGCTTTCTTGAGGGTCTCAAAAGCTTCAGTGGCAGGCTGGGACCAGGACAGAGACTTGGGCTGTTTACGGAGCAGGTTGGTGAGTGGGCTGACGATGGTGCTGTAATTTTTGATGAAGCGACGGTAGAAATTGGAGAAGCCGAGGAAACGTTGGAGTTCTTTAATGGTAGTGGGAGTTGGCCAGTTCTGGATGGCGGAAACCTTCCCCTCGTCCATCCTGATGCCACTGTGGTCAATCACATATCCCAGGAAGTGGACAGAGGACTGATGGAAGGTACACTTCTCTGCTTTTAGGAAGAGTTGGAACTGCCGTAAGCGCTTGAGGACCTCCGCAACGTGGTGGCGATGTTCGGCCAAGCTCCGGGAGTAGATGAGTATGTCATCAATATACACCAGAACGAACTTGTGGAGGAACTCCCGGAGCACCTCATGGATGAAATCCTGGAATACGGAGGGGGCGTTGACCAGGCCATACGGCATCACGAGATATTCATAGTGGCCGGTGGGCGTGACGAAGGCGGTCTTCCACTCGTCCCCCTCGCGTATCCGGATGAGGTTATACGCGCTGCGGAGGTCCAGCTTGGTGAACACAGTGGCACCGCGGAGATGTTCCAGGGCCGCTGGGACGAGGGGAAGTGGATACCTGAATTTCACGGTAATCTTGTTCAGTGAGCGATAATCGATACAGGGCCGCAAGCCTCCGTCCTTCTTGGCCACGAAGAAGAAGCTTGAAGCAGCAGGGGAAGTAGACGGGCGGATGTATCCTTGGTTAAGGGCCTCTTTAATATATTCCTCCATGGCCTTCTCCTCCGGTACAGATAGGGGGTAAATGCGTCCCCTAGGCACTGGCTCACCCGGTAACAGATCGATGGCGCAGTCCCATGGCCGGTGTGGAGGAAGCTTGGAGGCGCGTTGCGGGCAGAAGACGTCACTGAAGGGGGCGTAGTCGGGTGGAACATCGACGGAGCGTTTTTCCACAGGACTTTCGATGGAGGTAGCGTTCACGGAGATATTCTTGGAGAGAGGAGATCTTGGAACAGGAAGTTCTGGGAAACAGCTGGAGAAGCAGTGGTCGCCCCACTTCAGGACTTCGCCCGTGCGCCAGGAGATGGTGGGATTGTGGAGTTCCAACCACGGGCGCCCTAGAACCACGTCAGCGGTGGATTCCTCCAGAACCAGCAGATGGATGGTCTCAGAGTGGAAGATACCCACTTGCAGTAGAAGGGGACCAGTAACGCGACGAACCATCTTTCGGCTTAGGGGTTTGCCCGTGATGGAGTGGACCTGGTAGTTAATCGGAGAAGGCGAGGTCTTGAGCCCGAGGTGTCGACAGAGGGCGCCGGAGATGAAGTTTCCTGCTGACCCTGAATCGAGGAGCGCCACCACTGGAACGGAAGCATTAGCAGCAGTAAGGTTTACGATAGTAGTGAGTGGTTTCATCTTTTGGATTGAAGGAATGATAGCACTCACCACAGGTCGAGGAGGACGGATTGGGCATGTGGAGATGACATGCCCAGGGGATCCACAGTACAAGCAAAGATTCAGGGTCAGCCTTCTCCGCCTTTCTGCTGGAGACAAACGTGAGTTATCCACTTGCATGGGTTCGGTGGCTGGTTCTGGGGAGCTGACGGGTTCGGACCGACGGAGGAGGGTGGTGGTCAGTGGTTGGCCCTGGTGCTCAAGGAGACACGACTGCATACGAGAACCCACACGGATGGCGAGTTGGATGAATTGTTCGAGTCCCATGGAGTCCTCGTATGCAGCGAGATGCAACCGCACATTAGGCTCCAAACCTTGTCGAAAGGTGGTGATGAGGGCTTGTTCATTCCAGCCGCTGGTTGCGGCGAGCGTTCTGAACTGCAAGGCATAATCGTTAACAGTCTGGTTTCCTTGTTTTAAATTGTACAGTTTCTCACCAGTAGAAGAATCAGCCAAAGGTCTTCCGAAGACTTCTCTGAAGTGGGAGACGAACGCTGGATAGGATTTAACGACTGAGCCCTTTTGAGTCCAGAGGGAATCCGCCCATTGAAGGGCCTTACCTTGCAGTTGGGAGATTATGAACGCTATCTTCGCCGTTTCGGTGGGATAGAGGTGCGGCTGCATCTCCAGGACCAACTCGCACTGAAGAAGGAATCCGCTGCAATCCTCCGCCGATCCTGAGTAGGGCGCTGGTTTGGCCATGGGACTGGCGGTGTAAACAGGTGAAGCAGCGGTGACAGTGGATGCGGAAGTGGCAGCGGTGAGGGGTCCTGGCGACGGTGACTGTGGTTGAGGGGTGAGTGCTCGGCGCAATGCGTCCACGAGCTCTTGAAAAGGGTCATGGTAGCTCATGCTGATGTATGGCTGTTAAGGTCCGGTCTTCTGTTACAACAGAGACACCGGAAGCAGAGATAAAAGCAGTTGGGTTGTTTATTGAGACAATCAGCAGAGCAAACAGGTAAGTGAATGGTGATAATGAAGGTCTTGGAGGTGAATGAGAGGTAATACTGTCCTTATTCTTTGTATTGCAGGTGATGGTGGAAGGAGACGCTGGAGATGGCTGACTGGAACACTCACACACACAAGCAGGTAGGAACACGAGGAGTACTGGAGACAATGGAGACGAAGGAGATGATGTAGACAGGTAAGTATCGTTTTGAGAGTCCTTGAGGTAAGTGAACAACGAGGTGTATCACGAACGAGACCGGACAATGTGTGTGTGTGAGTGTGGGGTTCTTATAGTGGGACTGATGACTGTGGTGATGAGCTGCAGGTGGCGGTGATTAGAATTCCGGTGATTGAGTGCGCGGGTAAGGGAGTGAGGTGGAACCTGACGTGTCTGTGACAACCTCATACTCATGACCGGAAAAGCGGAAACAGTGCCGGCGACTGTGGCATAATAAAAGTTCCGCTGCTCGTGAGGCGTGTGTTGCGCAATCGCTCCAGCTCCTCGTTCAGCTCCCACAACACTCGGTCCTGCTCTGCTTCATACTACAATAACGTTAATAATCGCATCCATGAACATGATTTCTTCCCGAGTCCTATCCCTATTATTTTGCGCCGTCCGTTGAGGTGAAGACCACATGTCCCAAGATTTTGCGCCCAAACTTGGCGTCATCAAACTACGCCTTTGTTTTAAATAGGCCTCTAGCAACCTCTAGTGGACATAAATCCTACATACTGCACCCTTAATACATTTTAATTATTTTTTTAATATCAAAGCATAAATAATTGTGTAAAATGAGATCAGATTTTTTGTGGAAACACAAATATTTTGCTCTTCATACTTTTGCCTGTTACTGTTAAAGGGAGGGTAGACAATATTTTTCATTTTTAAACTCTTCATATCCTGATAGCAATCAAAACGTTATGTCATAGTTACCGTGATTATGGGTTGGCAACCCCATGACATTCTACTCGGAGCTAGTCTGGCTATCACCAGACCAAGCTCAATTTAAAATTGAACATTGGTTTGGGGAGTTTGCTATGCATTTCCTACTGCACAAGAGGCGTGATCAACGAGCATTAGTCATGCAATTGGATAGTCCTTCAACCAATCAGATCAACGATCCGGGTGACGTACTTTGCAGAGCAATGCGAAAACTCCAGAGAGGTTTACCGTGTCTCAATCAGCATCGAGTGATTTTTGCAGGTTGTGCAAATAAACATGAAAGTGATCGGTATTTACACCCACTCGAGCAATTTGTTTGCTAACTAAAGAAGTCATTCAGCATCGTCGAGAGGTTAAAAGGCGACTCTGATACTGTTCTGGTTCAGTGTATGAACGCGGAATATAGCCGCCCTAAACTACGTCATTGTCATGACAACCAAAAAGAATTCCAGTCAGCTCAGGCGGCGCGAGATTCAAGAAGCAGGGAGACGAAACATATAGAGCAAATAATAAAAATATTGTCTACCATCAAGGGGTTTTGAAGTAAGAGTCCTGTACTCACATCGTGAAGCAAACCACCAAAATAACAGCAGAGAATCATTGTGCGTCATTAATCGGCGTTTGTAATCTTCCTAAGAAGAGACTGTCGGATCAACGCTCTGCTACATTTCTCTCAGATAAGGTAAATGCTTAACACAATCGGCGTCACTGTGATTGTGCATTGTTATTTTGGAGTGACGGTTGTGCGAGAGACGGGTAGATCAGATAGAGTTTGAAAGCTGCTTGCCGTCGTTTCTCTATCGTCATCGTGTTATACCCGCCAATAGCGAGCAAGGTGGATAAGCCCGTCTGTGATTGGTTCCCGCAAAAGTGTAACAGTGCAGCAGAAGTGAATGCACGGGTTCCCATTCAGTCGGTCACGTTCGACGTACGTCGGACAGACCGACGAATAGGAATCTCGCTAGAGAGGCCAATCTACTTCGAGTGTAACTAAACGAGCCAATGCACATTGGCATGCAATCATATGCATCAGCTGCTCGCCTCGCAGCGCGGGTATATAATGAGCAGCAGGTGCGTTGCATCTTCAGCTTTTCGCTTCGGAGCCGAACGGTGTTTGTTCCTGTTCTCTGCAAGCGAGTGTCTGCTAGAAGACGAGTCAAGCTTTTGGTTGAACTTCTCTTTTTTTCCGAGTGCGGGCGAACAGCACAGCAGCGGGGTCGAGGTCCTCTCTGTTTCGTTTGCCGTTTTTGAGCAAATAGCTGTTTGACAACGTCAGAAGGCTGTTCTCACGGCCGGTACGGTGCGCTTTTGAGCGCTGAAAAGCCGTTTTTACGGCTGGTAAGAGTGAGCGCCTTCAAAGAGAGAGAAAGCACATGACAGGCTGCACACAATCCCTGTCTGTGTTGCGGTGGCCGTTCCCCTGCGTGCTTCAGCACTTCTAAAAGAGTAAAGTCCCTGAAAGAGCTTACACAAGTAGATTTGCGTCTTTTTAAAGACGACATCCTACTTGTGTTTCTGGATGCGATCGTTCCTGTCCTCACTGACGGCCACGATCACCGTTTCGCATGTCTGGGCGCGTGCTGAAATGATGTTCGTGGGTGTTCATGCTTTCATATGAGAACATGATCACGTCGACACGCCGGTCGTGACTCTTCTTTCTCCGGGAAGCTTGAGTCCCCTCTGTTGTTGGCCAGCTGCCGCTTGTGTGTAAAAGCACAGCCGCGGCTCTGCCCGACACTCTGGGAGACCGCGGAGATCAGCGAGAGCAAACCTCTCGCTCCTCTGCGTGTCGTGTGCCGTCGAGCTGCCGGGCTGCAGCGCGGGTTGTCACGGCAACCCAGCGCTCGCTCGGCGCTCTAGATGCGCGGTTCCCTTGCGTAATCTCCATTGTAGCGCCCTCTCTGGTGCACCAGAAGAGGTCTACTTTGCTGATATGGCTTGGGTGACATGAGGTTGAGGGGTTCCTTCGGGGAACCAACCCCCTAGGGCCCCTCCCTCTCTTGCGCATTGCAAGCTGTGCAGTTTCTGGATTGGATTGCTGGTCCTTTTCATAGGGGAACCTAGCATTTCATTCAGAGCTCCAGCTGAGGGACAGACGTCGATTGCAGCATCGGAGAGAGTGCTGTTATGCTCTGGAAATGAGGGTGACGCTGCCCACTGTAATGGTGTGTGCTTATGCTGACTCAGATTCAGAGTTTACAGCCATGCTTTCCTGGGTCTTCCAGATGTGCATGGAAAACTTGGCAGTATGGGGGTATATTGGTGCCATAAATATGGAATGCCAAAGGTGCCAATCTGCATAAGTTTTTCCTCTCTCACTACCCTCTTGGATGGGGTGGCTGTACACAGACCACACCCACCCTGCATGTGAGGCCAAGGCACTCTTTTTGCATGAGGGTAGTTCTGTGCTGGGGTTGAGCTGCGCTTGTTGACTAACCGTGATCAAAGTCACGGCGCAGGCCCTCAGCCAGACGATGTCCACCTCCGTGGTCCAGAAGTGCCCCCTGGCTTACCTTGTGAGGTGTGAGAGGTTGTCAAGCTAAATGCTTTCTCAATGCTCCCATCTTACGAGGTGGCCTTTCGGTGACACTGTCGAGGACTGAGCCCAGCGGTTCTCCTCAGTTAGTAGCGGATAGGGGAGCTTCCCATGACAAACCATTGAGTTCCTCTTGGGCCGCCCCTCAGTCTGCTCGTCGCCAAGGGTGTCGTCCCCTGCAAGAAACTCCGGCCCAGCAGGCTCTGCTGTATCCATTGCGGGGAGATGACGCCTCCCGTCTCTGCAGCTGTTTAACTGGTTGGTGAGAATCACCCCTGAGACGGGCGACCTAGAGATGGGTGGGGCTGCTCTTCCACCCCTGGAGGAGGGCCAGGTGGTAAATCCTTTATTGGGTTTGTTTCTGTTCCGCCACTGACCCAAGAGAGGCAGCGGTACCCAAATTTTAAAGAGCAGTTCCTCCATTTCCAGGTCTGAAGAGGGTTTGGAGAGCAGTGGGAGGAGAAAAACCTCACCACTCTCATCCCCCTCTTCTGTCACCAGCGGACAGCAGCGAGCAGCGGGCAGCCAAAGCCTCGACTGCTCCCTCTGTCCATCCGTGGAGCCAGGTAAGTGTTGCCTAGCACACTGTGACGCCGCTTCGGGCCGCCTCACAAAGAGAGCCCCCCGAGCCGCGTCCCTGTGTTCCACCTCGCTGCCCTGCTGCGGGTACACCAGCGGTCCCTTTGGTCCTGCTTGTACGGTCTCTGCGAGCCGGGTTAGCGCTCCCCAGTCCGTCTCGTTGGCTCCTTCGGACCATCAGGGTCGGCTTTGCGATTCAGTTCGCCCGGCTCCCCCCCCCAAGTTCAGGGACGTCCTCTTCACTACAGTGAAAGATGCCGATGCCCCTGTCCTGCGTGCGGAGATCGCAGTCCTACTGGCGAAGGACGCGATAGAGCCGGTCCCTCCAGCCGATTTGAGGTCGGGGTTCTATAGCCCCTACTTCATTGTACCCAGGAAAAGCGGCGGGTTACGACCGATCTTGGACCTGCGAGTTTTGAATCGGAGCCTCCACAAGCTACCATTCAAAATGCTCACGCAGAAACGCATTTTCGAGTGCATCCGTCCCCGAGATTGGTTTGCAGCGATTGACCTGAAGGACGCGTACTTCCATGTTTCAATTCTTCCGCGACACAGGCCATTCCTGAGATTCGCGTTCGAAGGTCGAGCATATCAGTACAGAGTCCTACCCTTCGGGCTGGCCCTGTCTCCCCGCGTCTTCACGAAAGTCGTGGAGGGAGCCCTTGTTCCCATGAGAGAACGGGGTGTTCGCATTCTCAACTATCTCGATGACTGGCTCATTCTAGCACAGTCCCGGGATCAGTTGTGCAAACACAGGGATTTGGTGCTCAGACACCTCAGCCAGTTGGGGCTTCAGGTCAACTGGGAAAAGAGCAAACTCGCCCCGGTGCAGAGGATCTCTTTTCTCGGTATGGAGTTGGATTCGGTCGAGCAGATAGCACGCCTCACAGAGGAACGTGCTCGGTCAGTGTTGAACTGCCTGAATACATTCAATGGCAGGACAGCGGTCCCACTGAAGTTCTTTCAGAGGCTCCTGGGGCATATGGCGGCTGCTGCGGCTGTAACACCGCTCGGTCTGCTTCATATGAGACCGCTTCAGCACTGGCTTCACGGCCGAGTCCCGAGATGGGCGTGGCAGCGCGGCACATTCCGGGTGCCAATCACTCAGGAGTGCCGCCTAACCTTCAGTCCGTGGTCGGACCCCTTGTTTCTTCGGGCAGGAGTGCCCCTAGAACAGGTGTCCCGGCATGCTGTGGTGTTCACAGATGCTTCTGCCACCGGCTGGGGTGCCACGTAATACGGGCATGCAGTCTCAGGGGTTTGGACGGGACCCCATCTGCATTGGCACATCAATTGCCTCGAGTTGCTGGCAGTACGCCTTGCTCTGAGCCGCCTCAAAGGCCTGCTTCAGGGCAAGCATGTACTGGTCCGTATGGACAACACTGCGACCGTTGCGTACATCGACCGTCAAGGTGGTCTACGCTCCCGTCGCATGTCACAACTCGCCCGCCATCTCCTCCTGTGGAGTCGGAAGCATCTGAGGTCGCTTCGCGCCATTCATGTCTCCGGTGTGCTCAACCGTGTGGCCGACGAGCTATCACGAGCTGCGCTGCCAGGAGAGTGGCGACTCCACCCCCAGGTGGTTCAGCTGATCTGGAGAGAATTCGGAAAGGCTCAGGTAGACCTGTTTGCCTCACCAGAAACCTCCCACTGCCAGTTGTTTTACTCTCTGACCGAGGGGACACTCGGGACAGATGCACTGGCTCACAGCTGGCCCCGGGGCCTGCGCAAATATGCGTTTCCCCCAGTGAGCCTACTTGCACAGACCCTGTGCAAAGTCAGGGAGGACGAGGAGCAGGTCTTGTTAGTTGCGCCTTACTGGTCCAACCGGACCTGGTTCCCAGAACTCTCACTCCTCGCGACAGCCCCTCCCTGGCCCATCCCTCTGAGGAAAGACCTTCTTTCTCAGAGACGGGGCACTCTTTGGCACCCGCGTCCAGACCTCTGGAAACTCCATGTCTGGTCCCTTGGACGGGATGCGGAGGTTCTAGGTGACTTACCCCCTGAGGTACTTAACACCATCACTTCGGCACGTGCACTGTCTACGTGACGTGCTTACGCCTCCAAAGTGGAACCTGTTCGTCGAGTGGTGCTCTTCTCGCCGGGAAGACCCCCGAAGATGCTCGATCAGAGTCGTGCTTTCCTTCTTGCAGTAGGGTTGGAGCGTAGGCTGTCCCCCCTCCACCCTCAAAAGTCCATACTGCTGCTATATCCGCTTACCACGACCACTTAGATGGCAAATCTGTTGGTCAGCACGACCTGGTCATCAGGTTCCTTAGGGGGGCGAGACGGTTAAATCCTTCTCGTCCCCTCTCCATACCCTCTTGGGACCTCACTCTGGTGCTGAGAGCACTTCAGATTGCTCCCTTTGAGCCTTTGCTGTCAGCAGACTTAAAGATTCTGTCTATGAAGACTTTGCTGCTGGTGGCATTGGCCTCCATCAAGAGGGTAGGGGACCTGCAGTCTTTTTCGGTCGACGAATCGTGCCTGGAGTTCGGGCCGGGTGATAGCCACGTGGTACTAGGACCCCGGCCTGGCTATGTGCCCAAGGTTCCTACCACTCCCTTCAGGGACCAGGTGGTGAGCCTGCAAGCGCTGCCCTCGGAGGAGGCAGACCCAGCCCTGGCTTTACTCTGTCCAGTCCGCGCTTTGCGACTGTACATAGACAGAACCTAAAGCCTCAGGACCTCAGACCAGCTCTTGTCTGTTATGGAGGCCAGCAGAAGGGAAAGGCTGTCTCCAAGCAGAGGATGGCCCACTGGATAGTGGATGCCATCGCCCTGGCTTACCAAGCTCAGGGTGTGCCCTGCCCGCTCAGGTTGCATGCTCACTCCACGAGAGGTGTCGCATCCTCCTGGGCGCTGGCTCGTGGCGCCTCGCTGACAGACATTTGTAGAGCTGCGGGCTGGGCGACACCTAACACGTTCGCTAGATACTATAGCCTTCGTGTCGAGCCGGTCTCCTCCCATGTTCTCGCCACAGGTCAGAGGCACGGAGAGGCCCCGGCTTAGTGTCGGCTTGCTGCGCTACATGCGCTTCTTTTCTCCAGAGAGTCCCTACAAGGCAGACCCTGTCGAGTCCTCCGATATCCCTTCGGCAGCCGACGTGGCGGAGCGTCTGGCGCCAGGCCTATACTCCGTTGTATCCTTGAGAACCGGGTTTAGGCTGGGTTCCATATGTGTGACCCTACGGGGATCCCATATGGTTGGTTCCACGGTTGCTCCTAAACGAAGCCCGTGTCTTTCCCTCTGGGAGAACCTACCCTTCATCGGGTTGGAGTCACCCCAGCTCTTCCATATGTAGCACAGCCCTACAGGGTTAGTCCATATGTACTTCTCCACATAACTCCTTCGGGGAAGGATGTGGCTTCCGCAGCGTTCCTTTCCCAGCGAAGGGTACGCTTCCCAGCGTTATCCAATAGTCTCACTGAATGGGTTTTGGGGAACAGCAGTGATCGACTCTCTCTGTGTTAGCCCTGTCCCACCATCCTCAGGCAAGGGGGTTCAGGTGGCTTGCAACAGAGCGCTGGAAGGGGGCAGCTCCTGTGGCGCTTTGGTAGGGATTCCTATTCGTCGGTCTGTCCGACGTACGTCGAACGTGACCGACTGAATGGGAACGTCTCGGTTACAAAGGTAACCCTCGTTCCCTGAAGGAGGGAACGGAGACGTACGTCCCGTCGCCACAGTCGCTGTACCCCGCTGATGCTGCCGCCTATCCGGTTCGGCTCCTCAGCGAAAACCTGAAGATGCAACGCACCTGCTGCTCATTATATACCCGCGCTGCGAGGCGAGCAGCTGATGCATATGATTGCATGCCAATGTGCATTGGCTCGTTTAGTTACACTCGAAGTAGATTGGCCTCTCTAGCGAGATTCCTATTCGTCGGTCTGTCCGACGTACGTCTCCGTTCCCTCCTTCAGGGAACGAGGGTTACCTTTGTAACCGAGACGTTTCCAGACTGAGTTGCCGAGCAAAATCAAATCGCCGGCAGATCAGGCTGGGTTTACCCAGACTAACTCGGATCTATCTAAACTGTCAATATGAGTCTGCAACAGTCAGGTGGTACAAATCAGGGCTCCAAATTGTTTACGTTAATTACTATTGTAATCTTGTGTATTATTGTATTCTTGTGATGCTTTGCAGACTGCTGCGCGCAATCATGTGTTTTGGAGGAGACGTGGCTTTGGAGAGGGAGGGTGTGATCTTATGCTTTCATAGCTAGCTTGCTATTGCTAGTCTCTCTTAAATTGCGTACCCTACCTTTAAGTACATGAATACAATTTTATATTTATATTATATTTAATGTGCATTTTATGTCGAAATTTATGATCAGCCCTTGTGACTTTCTGAAGTATTGGATTTAAATTGCAGCATCCCAATGCTATTTTGTTCAATTTGAATGGGCTGCCTATAGTATTGTGTGTCAATTTTTTCCTCAGCTTCAGATAAACTATGACAGGAATATGGGCAACCTGATTGTACACGTGCTGCAAGCAAGAAACCTCGCTCCTAGAGAAAACAATGGATACACAGACCCTTTCGTTAAGGTCTATCTCTTGCCAGGGAGAGGGTGAGTGTCCCTGTGTGTGTGCGTGTGTGTGTGTGTGTGTGAGCGTGCAAGTGTTAAAGTAAAAGTAAGAGTGAAGAATGAAAGATTTAGAGACTCTATAGTACCTGTATTCTTTTATGTTTGTCCTTGTCTGCATATATAAGTGTTGTAATTTTGATTATTTTATTGTCTGATTTGTCTTTAAGTTACTTGAGTCACTTAATTTGGTTAATTTCCCCTTTTTTTGGGATAGCTCTGTTGATGTTTTTCTCCAGGTCTTCCAAAAAATCCCTGAAAATCACTTTTGTTTGTCCAGTATCCAGATTCTAGACATAATGACGTGTAGACAAAAGATTCCAAACGTTACCTATAATAACTTGCATATCCAGTGGGCTAAAAGGTCCCCTTTCCTGTGTAGGAGTCCTTACCTCTTTAGTACAGAAATGACTTATTGGAAGGCTAAAGTGGAAGAGATCTTCTTTAGAGAAGTCAATTTTTATTAGCTTAGCCTTTCTCTCTTAACATGCTACCTAGTAATCAAGCTCAGTGTCTCGGACTGCGGAGACAGCACAATCGATATGGCTTCCACCAGTATGGGGTGTGTAATGCTATATCTGCCATCTCCTAATGGCCATATCTGCAGTGTTTATGAGATTAGTTCCTATTACCTGCACAAATGATCCTTTTGTCTGGCGTTAAAAGCTCGGCAGCCATGACTCCACCCTTGAGCCACAACTTTTTTGGAGGGGTTTCTGTCTACCCTCCCTTGGATTCTCTGACTGTTGTCTGTTTGTCTGTCTACTTTTACTTTGCATTCCATACAAATCTCCGGATTGGTTCAGACAAGTCATGGTTGTCCAGAACGCAAGGTAGCGTGGCGATTCTGTTTCTTTTCATTTTACTTTTTCATTGGTGCGTGGGTGTGTGTGTATGTGTTTGGATTTCCTTTCTTTCATTATCTAGCTGTCATTCATGTGGTGAAACCTACTGCGTCATCTGTGAAGTGTCTCAGATCTACCTCAAAGCAACCTCTACCTCTGAAGTTTTTGATGTGAAGTCAATAAATTCTTCAAATGATTCCCTCAAAGCCAGTAAATATTAAGTTCAGTTGTGCAACTCTACCATTGTTTAAATTCACATCAGCTCATTGTAAGAGTCTACCGCTACTGTATGCTTGCATAGATTGCCCATATACTCATGTAGAAGTAGACATTTTTCCACATTTTACTCTGTGATCTGATAATGTCATCATCATCATTGGTGGCATGGACTGTAGATGCATTGGTGTTGCCTCTTGTGAGGTCATTTTTTTTATGAAACTCCACTATCCTCAAGTGTGGCTATATAAATATACTATACATATATATCAATTTAAATGCATCTTCTAAGTCTATTGCTCCTTGTATCCTCTCTTAACATGATGACCTCACAGTGCTGAGAACAAGAGAAGGACTAAATATATCCAGAAGACTCAGAACCCAGAGTGGAACCAGACAGTAATTTATAAAAACATCCATCTGGAGCAGGTAAGTACAACAATGTGTATTATATTTATTTATATACTGCCATTCAAAAGTTTGGTGTCAGTAACTTTTTCTTTTTTGTAGAAATTAATACTTTTATTCAGCAAGGACACATCAAATTGATCGAAAGATATATATTTCTATTTCAAATACATGCGGTTCTTTTGAATTATATTTAAAAATATAGGCCTACGATCTATTATATGGCGTAATATATTCCTGTGATGGTAAAAGCTGAATCTAAAAATCATTTGTGGTCTCTAAATAGAAATAACTATATAAACGAATATAATTTTTTCCTGTGTGGAGACCATAAATTTTAAGGATAGTTTTTTTGTTGTTGTTGTTGTTGTTGTTTTTTCCCCAAACATATTGTTTAGAAACATTTGCCAGTGCTGCTTATCTCTTCTAATGAGATAATATCTGTAAAATATTATATCTATATGAAAAATTACATTCTCTCTCTCTCACTTCTGTTTTTTAAAAATACTCTTTATTACTTTTTCATACAGTCATTCTTCATGCAGAATTCATCTTTCATCTCTCTCTTTTTCTAGCTATATATAATGTTATATATAGTCCAAGGAATATGCACAAAACTTTACATGTAATTACTAGTCTAAGACACAAGGGAAGTTATGTCACAGTCACTTCCCCCATGTGTCCCATTTTTTCCATCCAAACTTGGCGTTCCATGCTTGAAAACACTGAAAGTTGACCCAATTTTGCTGTCGTTGCTATGCTGTTTACTGAGTCACAGATTTCATATTAAAATATGTTTGTGCCTTCATAAATTATGTCTTTAGCCCACATCTGACTGAAATTTTGTGTTTGTGTGTGTGTGTTCGGCTCAGCTGAAGAAGAAAACTCTGGAGGTTACTGTGTGGGATTATGACAGATATTCCTCAAATGATTTCCTGGGAGAAGTGAGTGTTGCTAGATAAGTGTCACTCCATGCAGCACTTGTGGCAGAGATAAACATAATTTGCATAGCATCAATTCCTTAGATGTGATTCAAAGTATGCTAGCATTTTGTCTTCTCTTCCTCTTTATTGTTATGTAATTTGTTATTCTTAAGCCACTTTAGCTTCTGTCAGTATCTATTTACATTAATATCCACCAAAGAATAGTTTATAGTTGACTAAAGGAAAGAAATTTCTCTGTAGTCAGGCGGCTAAATATAATCTAACACATTATGAATATGTTTTTGTAGGTGCTCATTGATCTTTCAAACACGACTCAGCTGGATAACACACCTCGCTGGCACCCCCTAAAGGAGCAAAGTGAGAGTATTCACCATGGAAGAACCCACCCTCCACAGGGACCAAGCGGCTCTGGGGGACTTGGAGGTCAGGGCGGCCCTGGAAGTCAGGGAGGGCCAGGAGGTTCTGGAGGTCAAGGAGGGCAACCAGGGAACCAACAGTCCCCTAAAACCTCTGTCATCAAGAGCCGAAGTCACGGCATTTTCCCTGACCCCGCTAAAGGTAGGTCATGCATACTAAACAAAAATATACACAGGAATCGCACAGGTGGTTCAACTAGTTTAGGGTCGGTACGTTTTTTTTTATGTTTTTGAAAGCCTCTTACAGTCACCAAGGCTGTATTTATTTGATCAAAATACAGTAAAAACAGTAATATTGTGAAATATTATCACAAATCACAAGATTTTAAAATGTAATTTATTCCTGAGACTGCAAAGCTGAATTTTCAGCGGCCATTGCTCCAGTGTTCAGTGTCACATGATCCTTCAGATATCATTCTAATATGCTGATTTGCAGCTCAAGAAACTGAATAAAAGTATTAATTTCTTCCAAAAAAAAAAAAAAAAAAAAAACTTACTGACCCAAAACTTCTGAATGGCTGTCTATAATTAACAGGAGATGTAAGGTTTAAAGGGACAGTTCACCCAAAAATGAAAATTCTGTCATCATTTACTCACATGAATTTCTTTGGAAGATATTTGAAAAAATGTCAGTAATAGGGCTGGGCGATATATCGAATAATTTTGTCACGCGCATTTCGTCAGTAAAGCCGGTTCCCTGATTACCGCTTGTCAGTGAACTACGGCTCTGTCTATTAAATGGTGCTCCATTTGAAAGCAGGTGATGGTGATTTAGCGGTAATCAGGGAACCGGCTTTACTGACGAAATGCGCGTGACAAAAGCATTCGATATATCGCCCAGCCCTAGTCAGTAACCAAACAGATCTCGCTCCCCATTGACTACCATAATATTTATTTTTCCTACTATGGTAGTCAATGGGAGGCGAGATCTGTTTGGTTACTGACATTCTTTCAAATATCTTCCTTTGTGTTCAGCAGAACAAAGAAATTTATACAGGTTTGGAACAACTTGAGGGTGAAATAAATAAATGATGACAGAATTTTCATTTTTGGGTGAACTATCCCTTTGAGATATTTGGGATCAGTGCTGGATTAATCGAGGGCACGTACTGTATGTTCAGACACACAGGTCCCTACAATAGAAAAATCTCACAGTAGTCCCGGCAGCTCCAAATCTTCCTCTGAGGGTCACTTGCGCTCCCACGGCCCCTCACGCAGCCAGAGCAAAGGCAGCGTCACCCAAGCACACCTGGAAGAAGCCGGGAACGCCATCGCTGCAGCCGAGGCTGCGGTGCAACAGTCCCGTCTCCAGCCAAGTAACCCTTATTACTTCACATGAGCTCACAGCCTATCGTTCTCTGTCTTTCTTTCTTCCTTCCTCTCATTCTCACACTCTTCCACTATTTCTTTTCCATTCCCTCTCGTCCTCACCTTTCTATCACATTTTTTTTGTTTAGTTTAGTTTTCATTATTTTGTGTTAATAAAATTAAAGCCTACACCTAAAATCAGAAAATGAAAACTCAATAATAGACAATATCTTATTGAATATTAAGAAAAGTGAAAAATGAGATTGTCCTAAAGTACTTCCAGCATTTAAATTTAGACATTTGAGTGTCAAAACGAAAGTGATCCCATCTAAAAGATCTTCATTTTTAAAAAAGCCTTTAAAACATTAAATAATTTAAACAACCAATGTCTGTTAAACTCCCGTTCTTAAATCGAAAACCTGCCTTTAGCTGCAGTAAAACATAGGTGAGTCAGTAATTAAAATTTTTATTTCCCAGATAAAAGTTAATGCCAGACATTCAGGCTCAATCTTTTTTTGTTGCAAAACTGCAATTCTGTAGTAGCAGAGGAGGCTTTTGTTGTATTAAATTAAAAAAAAGATCCCTAGAAGTATTCTTTCCCAAATGTTCCTGCTGTCGTATAGATAATCGATGCTAAATTTGAGTGCATATTGAAGACACTTCACACTGACATCCAGAGCATGATGAACCCCTCTGTTACCTCATTTCCCCTTGCAAGTAAAATCCCAGGCCTTTACCCCAGATCAAACCCATATCTATGTCCGCATGACTGTGGTGTGTAAAAATCATGAGCTGGTTTCATGTGAGGGCGACTATGCAATCTGTGGATGAGTCCGTGTAGAGACAGCCCCATCTAAAGGCAGAACTGGCCCCATACTGATCATACAACATCTTCCAGCCAATGAGAGCAAAGTATCGAGTCAGATGACCATCATGGAGGGATCTCTGCTAGAGGAGGTGAGAGACACGTGACTCCTCCCTCTCTCTAAATATAAGGATAAAAATCAGCACTAATCAGCACATTACACGTCCATTTTAGAAGCAAAACACAAAAATGTTTAAATCTATAATCAAGAAAGCCACAAAATTTGCATACATTTCTGTTCTGTGTTTAAACCAATGTTTAAAGTTATTTTACAAAGAGTGCATTACCTTTCATTCCACCGTGGTCTCTTTTTTTTAGTTCTTCTCTTGCTTATCTTTTCTGTTCATATGTGAATAAATGCATATCCATTCTTTTTGCATAAACTGTTTTTAAATTAGTAATGTAAATAATGAGCCCTGTACTTTATATGACACATGTCTAATTTCTTTCACTCTGTTTGTGTGTGTATTTCTACAGATAAAACAAACCACAGAATGATTGATGGGGATGGATACACTCTGGACAGTGAAGATGCCATGGGCACTAATGCTGTGGACAGCGCCATATTTCAGGTCCCTCAGCTGTAAGTATGCCTATTTAATCCTGCATTTGTAATTAATTTGTATCATATAGACTTCAAGTATTCAGTGAAGTGATAGGCTGATATATTGGATGATATTTGGCTATTTTGAGATTATCTGCATTAGTTAATGGAACAGAAACGCTAGTGCCACCTATGTATATAGTGCCACTTATGTATATAATATCAAAATGTATATCAAAAGTATAGAATTAATGTTCTTGTTAAAGTCTCTTATGCTCATCAAGCTGCTTTTATGGTTAAAAAATACAGTTAAAATAGTAATATTGTGAAATATTATTGCAACTGTTTTCTGTTTTAATGTATTTTAAAATGTAATTTATTCATGTGATGGCAAAGCTGAATTTTCAGCATCATTACTCCAGTCTTCAGTGTCACATGATCCTTCAGAAATCATTAATATGCTGATTTGATTCTCAATAAATATTTATTATTATTATCAATGTTGAAAACTGTTGTGCTGCTTTATATTTTTGTGGAAATGGTGATAGATTTTTTTTCCCGCAGGATTCTTCAATGAATAAAATTTGAAATGTATCTTTTGCAGCATTATAAATGTTTTTACTGTCACTTTTGATCAACGTAATGTCTCCTGAATAAATACATATAATAATTATCATAATTAATAGTAAATATTAACTTATTTAAACAAATCTTACTGACTTACTAGTGTATCAACAATTTGAGTGAAAATTTTAAATGCAAAACTGAATGAATTTCTTATTTGATTTATTGGCAAGAAATCTGCAGAATCTGAAATATTTCGAATCCATTTAATGTCAATTTTTATTTATTTTAATAATTAAAAAATACATAAAACTTACAAATTTACATGAGATTTAAAATCTTACATTTTTAGACCCTACTCTTTATATACTAATAATATGTGACCCTGGACCAGAGAGAGATGACCAGAAGTCATAAGGGTCCATTTTTTTAAATTGAGATTTATACATCAGCTTTCCATTGATGTATGGCTTGATAGGATAGGACAATATTTGACCGAGATACAACTATTTGAAAATCTGGAATCTAAGGGTGCAAAAAAATCAAAATATTGAGAAAATCTCCTTTAAAGTTGTCCAAATGAAGTCCTTAGCAATGCATATCCACTCACAAAAATACATTTTTGATATATTTATGGTAGGAAATTTACAAAATATCTTCATGGAACATGATCTTTACTTGATATCCTAATGATTTTTGGCATAAAAGAATCGATAATTTGACCCATACAATGTATTGTTGGCTATTGCTACAAATATACCCGTATGACTTATGACTGGTTTTGTGGTCCAGACACACACACACACACACACACACACACACACACACACACACACACATATATATATATATATATATATATATATATATATATATATATATATGGTGCTAATAATTAGAATATTGTTTTTTTTATTGTAAATTATTTTTAAAAATGAAACTTTCATTTATACTAGATTCCCTACATGTAAAGTAAAACATTTCAAAAGTTTTTTTTTTATTTTATTTTATTTTATTTAATTTTATTTTAATTTGTTGATTAGAGCGTACAGCTAATGAAAGTCCAAAATCCAGTATCTCAAAATATTAGAATATTTACATTTGAGTTTCATTAAATGACCATTCCTACAGTATAAATTCCGGGTAGCTCTTGTTCTTTGAAACCACACTAATGGGAAAGACTGCTGACTTGGCAGTGGTCCAGGAGACAATTACTGACACCCTCCACAAAGACAGTAAGTCACAGATGGACATTACTGAATGTGATGGCTGTTTACAGAGTGATGTATCAAAGCATATTAAATGCAAAGTTGACAAGAAGGAAGAAATTGGGTAGGCAAAGGTGCACAAGCAACAGGGATGACCACAAGCTTGAGAATACTGTCAAATAAAGCTGATTCAGACACTTGGGAGAGCTTTACAATGAGTCAAATGAAGCCGGAGTCAGTGCATCAAGAGTCACCACACTCAGACATCTTCAGGAAAAGGACTACCAAGCCACTTCTGAAACAGAAACAACATCAGAAGCATTGTACCTGGGCTAAGGAGAAAAAGAACTGGACAGTGAACAGTGGTCGAAAGTCCTCTTTTCAGATAAAAGTAAATTTTGCATTTCATGTTGAAATCATGGTCCCAGAGTCTGAAGGAAGACTGGAGAGGCACAGAATCCAAGCTGCTTGAAGTCTAGTGGGAAGTTTCTGAAGTTAGTAATGATTTGGGGGGCCGTGACATCTGCTGGTGTTGGTCCATTGTGTTTTATCAAGTGCAAACTCAATGCAGCCATCTTCCAGGAGATTTTGGAGCACTTTACGCTTCCATCTGCTGACAAGCTTTATGGAGATGCTGATTTCCTTTTCCAGCAGGACTTTAGCACCTGCCCACAGTGCAAAAAACACTTCCAAGAGGTTTGCTGACCATGATATTACTGTGTTTTATTGGCCAGCCAACATGCCTGACCCCTGAATCTATGGGATATTTTCAAGAGAAAGATGAGAAACAGTCGATCAATAGTCGAACAATATACAGATGATCTGAAGGCTCAATAGTGCCTCAGCAGTGCCACAGGCTGATCACTTCCATGCCACACTTCACTGATGCTGTAATTTGTGCTAGGAGCAAGTCATTTGCTGTAATATGTGCTGCAGACCAAGTATTGAGTGCACAAATGAACATACTAAAATACTTTAAAACATACTTTTGAAAATCCATTTTTTTTATTGATCTTAGGAAATATTCTAATATTTTGAGATACTGGATTTTGGACTTTCATGAGCTGTACGCTCTAATCATCAAAAGTAAAAAAAAAAAAAAAAAAAACGTTTGAAATGTTGTACTTTACATGTAGGGAATCTAGAATATATGAAAGTTTCATTTTTAAAAATAATTTACAACTAAAAAATGAACTTTTTCACGATATTCTAATTATATGACCATCACCTACATATATATATATATATATGTATATGTATGTATATGTGTGTGTGTGTGTGTGTGTGTGTATATATGTATGTATATGTATATGTGTATATATGATTCATATACTAATAATGTACTAATATATTACATATATACTAATATATACTAATCATGTATATCAAAATAGTAAAAAAAAATAAAATAAAAGACTGCAGTACTCACACCTTCAATTTCTTTGCTCTATCATTGTTCATTTCATCAGGAAAAACATTCCTAATGGGACAGATAAAAGCAGAGGACTTGAATCTTTGAACCTGCCAGATTCGGAAGGTAATGATCTGTTTCGTATTCCAGATTCTGTTCACACACAATCTAATTCTAGTCATTTCCGTGCTTATAACAAAAAACCTTATGAGAACAAAATAAAAAGGGCAAACTTTGAGTCATAATAGAGCTTTGTACTATTGTTATACAGGGTAGTCAGTACAGGTCAGGTTCACCCCTGAGGTTGAATTAACACTTGTTAGGAAGCTGTTTGGTAGACTAAGAACCTGTTAAACAGAGGAAAACAGCAGTCATCCCCTTCTGTTCTGCCACTGTGTCACTGCCATACACTGCTGAATAATTCATCACAGCAGAGGGTGTGTTTTTGTTGCTGTCAAAAGAAACAGACGTCGGCACAACAAAACATGGACTCTTAACTGTGTCATGAGTGTGGCAAAGTGTCAAAAGAGACATTGGACATTTTTGCTTGTCTTTGTACAGCATAATGAACATTACTCAAAACATTGTTTTGCCACCAATATCTTATTCTGAAGTTTAGCATTTCATTATATATATTTATATATATATATATATATATATATATATATATATATATATATATATATATATATATATATATATATATATAGATTTATATTGTGAATAAATATATTTTTTCTTTTAACATACATACAGGGGTTGGACGATGAAACTGAAACACTGGCCAATATAGTTTTAGAGGTTTTGCACCTATAAGTCTACTTGTGCTAGATGAGCAGGTCACTGTCAAGGACTACTGAACCATTCTGGAGGACCATGTGCACCCAATGGTGCCTAAAGTTGGTGTTGTGTATCAGGATAATAAAGTTTTATTTAAAGTCCCCCTGTAGTCAATAATTTTATCCCTTAAAACTCATCTTTGATCACCAAAATAACATATTTGAATGTGAAAAAAATTTCTTCATGCATTAAAATAGCTTGAATGTAACCCTACACCCTTATCTCATTTAGTATTTTCACGGAGCCATGAATATGCAAATTAGCCCCACCTCCACACACTCACACCAGCTCAGAGATCCACTTTTAACAACGTCAGACACATAGCGGTAATTAATATGATTAGCCTTTGGCTTGACTACGTTATCAAACAGCTAATAATGTGTTGCTAATGTTACACAAACCATGGTCCCGTTAATCTCAGAGTCAGACAGCTGCCTTATGAAAATTAGTATCCTTTTAACAACTCCGAACGTCAGTGGAGAAAGGCATATAGTTCATCATAACATCGTAATATACATCATAAACCTGCTATATTGCTAAATCTACACATTTTTTTCTTTATATCAACAGAAATAATACAGGTATACCCTGGCTTCTCTTGAGACTCCCCTGCTTCAGAGCGGTCATAGTTAATAATATGCTAAAGCCCGCTGGCACGTTCACGTGATTGGGTTAGTTTGTTTGTTAGTTTGTGACAACAGAAACACCAGCGATTTCAAACTGCGTTTTTGAGACTGTCTTCAGTTTTAAAGAGAAAATACTCAGCAATGGTGATGTCTTACAGTTGCAGGAAAAAGTATGTGAACCACTTGCAGAATGTGTGAAAATATGAATAATTTTAACAAAATAAGAGAGATCATCCAAAATGCATGTTATTTTTTATTTAGAACTGTCCTGAGTAAGATATATATAGTCTTGTGGACTACATATAAAGATGTTTATATATAGTTCACAAGACAAAAAAAAAATAGCTGAATTTATTAAAATAACCCCATTCTTAAGTACTGTATGTGAATCATTGATTCTTAATACTGTGTGTGGTTACCTGGATGATCCAAGACTGTTTTTTGTTTTGTGATGGTTGTTCATGAGTCCCTTGTTTGTTCTGAACAGTTAAACTGAGCTCTGTTCTTCAGAAAAATCCTCCAGGTCCTGCAGATTCTTCAGTTTACAAGCATTTTTTGCATATTTTAACCCTTTCCAGCAGTGACTGAATGATTTTGAGATCCGTCTTTTCACACTGAGGACAATTGAGGGACTCAAACACAACTTTTAAAAAAGGTTCAAACATTCAATGATGCTTCAGAAGAAAACACGATGCATTAAGAGATGGGGGGTGAAAACATTTGGAATTTGAAGATCAAGGTAAACTGTATTTAATTTGTTTTCCGGGAAACATGCAAGTATTTTCTGTTGCTTCCGAAGAGCAGTACTAAATGAAAAACGATATTTAAACGAAATAAGAAAACAATTGTACATCTTCATCCTGTTCAAAAGTTTTCTTAATGCATTGTGTTTCCTTCTGGAGCATCAGTGAATGTTTGAATCTTTTTTAATAGTTGTGTTTGAGTCCCTCAGTCGTCCTCAGTGTGAAAAGACAGATCCCAAAATCATTCAGTCACTGCTGTAAAGGGTTCAAATATGCAAAAGATGCTGGAAAACTGAAGAATTTTGGAGACCTGGAGAATTTTTCTGAAGAACAGAGCTCAGTTTAACTGTTCAGGACAAACAAGAGACTCATGAACAACCATCACAAAACATAAAAACAGTCATAGATCATCCAGGTAACCACACACAGTATTAAGAATCAGTGGTTCACAAACTTTTGAACTGGGTCATTGTACTAAATTCAGCTATTTTTTTGTCTTATGGATTATATGTAAACAACATCTTCTATGTAAAATATCTTACCCAGGAAAGTACTAAATAAAAAATAACATGCATTTTGTATGATCTCACTTATTTTGTTAAAATTTTTCACATTTTCAAAGATTCTGCAAGTGGTTCACATACTTTTTCTTGCAATTGTATAAATTTGCACATGGTTTGTCTTAAAATCATATTAAAAAACACCATATAGACATATAATAACATTAAAAACTTGATTTTTAAGTGAAGTTGAACATTTCCCATTGCCTGCATAGTCACCAAATCTGAATATTATCAAGCCACTTTGGTGTATTTTGGAGAAGTCAGGAAACGTTTTCTTCCTCCAGCATCACATAGTGACCTGGCCACTGTTCTGGAAATGGAATGGCTCAAATTATTGTGGTCTAAAACCAGATGTTTCAGTTTCATTGCCCAACCCCAGTAGTTCATAGTTTATAAACGTTTTGCCTACTTAGGTTTACAGCATTTCCTTTTTGCTCTGTGCAAATTTTTAGTTAGGCACCTACCCCCTAGAGGTCGCCATTGCCAACAACTTATATTAATTTATCTTGAACAGCTGACAATATGCAGTAAGTAAAGATACATACAACAGATATATGAAATAGAAGAGGTTGTATTTTGTTATTCTATCTATCTATCTATCTATCTATCTATCTATCTATCTATCTATCTATCTATCTATCTATCTATCTATCTATCTATCTATCTATCTATCTATCTATCTATCTATCTATCTATCTATCTATCTATCTGTAGGTAAGATGATAGGTGAGATCAAGGTTGCATTGAAGAAGGAGATGAAGACTGAAGGAGAGCAGCTGGTTCTTGAGATCCTGCAGTGCAGAAACATCACCTACAAATTCAAATCTCCAGACCACCTACCTGGTAATGAAATGTTCCTCAACACATACTCATTATACCATTGCAATCAAGTAATGTAGTCAAGATAAGTCATTTGAGAAAGATTTTGATTACTCGATCTTGAAATGCTGATGAATCTGTTATATTTGTAGACTTGTATGTAAAGCTTTATGTGGTGAATGTGGCAACTCAAAAGAGGATCATAAAGAAGAAGACCAGAGTGTGTCGCCATGACAGAGAGCCATCATTCAATGAGACATTTCGTTTTAACCTGAATCCCGTTGGCCACTCTATTCAGGTGAGAGAAATTACAAACTGAGGGAACTTCAAAATATATATAGTCTCACACACACACACACACACACACACACACACACACACACACACACACACACACACACACACACACACACACACACACACACACACACACACACACACACACACACACACACACACACTCAGGTTGCGGACCTGCTATGAAGAATTCAAACTGTTGTTGTTATGTAAATCTCAGTACTAAACAATGAGCGTTAATTGTGGGATTATTTGAATAAGTCAATTTAAATGAAAACCAATTATTTAAGTTAAACTAAAATTATTAATTCAAGTTAAATGAACTCTTAAATGAACCAACTTGATTCTAGTTGGTTTTACTTGTTTTAATCACATGGAACCACTGTCCATGAATGAAGCATGTTCAGCCAAAGAGCTATTTTTGGGGGGTTGGTAAGATTTTTTTAAATGTTTTTGAAAGTTTCTTATGCTCATCAAGACTGCATTTATTTGATCAAAATACAGTTAAAACAGTAATAGTGTGAAACATTATTACAATTTGTTTTTTTAAATAATCGATTTATTATGTTTTAAAGGTCCCGTTCTTCGTGATCCCATGTTTCAAACTTTAGTTAATGTGTAATGTTGTTGTTAGAGTATAAATAAAATCTGTAAAATTTTAAAGCTCAAAGTTCAATGCCAAGCGAGATATTTTATTTAACAGAAGTCGCCTACATCGAATGGCCAGTTTGGACTACATCCCTCTACTTCCTTCTTTAATGACGTCACTAAAACCATTTTTTGACTAACCTCAGCCCACAGGAATACACAAAAGTTGCGTTTGTAGAGTGTGTTTGTCGCCATGTCGTCGAAACGCTGTTATTTTCATCCCGCAGTCCAATCACCGGGTCTGATTCCGGCTCAGATTGATAGGGTAAAATTAAAGACATGTTTACAATAACACTGAGCGCATGCATCTCCACCTTATGGTAAGAGGCGTGACTTTTCCGGGCACGGTGCGCTTAGAGCTGTCGAATCACAACACAGGAACCGCTGGCACAATCAGAACTCGTTACGTATTTCTGTAGGAGGGACTTCATAGAACAAGGAAGTCATCAGCCCGTTTTTATGACAGTGGAAACAGCGGTATACAGATAAGTAAATTATGTGAAAAATAATGTGTTTTTTTACATGCGAAACATGAACACGTTATATTGCACACTATAAACACAATCAAAGCTTCAAAAAACCACGAAAAATGGGACCTTTAAAATGTAATTTATTCCTGTGATGACAAAGCTGAATTTTCAGCATCATTACTCCAGTCTTTAGTGTCACATGATCATTGAAAAATCATTCTAATATGCTGATTTGACCCTTCGCTGGGAGTTTGATTGACAAGCGATCTAACCAATCAGAATGCCGAATCTGCCATTTTGTTCGCCAAAGCAGTCAGGAGTTAGAAGATTAACCTTGGTGGACTTAAACTTGAAAAATGGTGTGTACTGACATCTTTGCTTGTTTGAAACAACATTACTTCTGATGTTCATTCATGTTTATTTGATGCTATAAATGAACTAGTAGGAAGAGATGATTGGTTTACAAGCCTCTTGAGCTGAGGCACTACAGTGATCTGTCACAACACATTAAAGAGCCACAAAAGAGGTTTTTATTGTTTGAGTTTCTTAAAAAATTACATAATTTGAAAGCTGAGACTTTGTTTAATATCATTGTCTCTGTCTTGTCTGTCGACGTGTTGTATTTTCTCCACAATGTATTTTTCACTGCATGTGGGTGACAGCGCCACGGCTTGTCGGACAAAGCAACAGTAACTAAGGGGGGCGGGTCTTTTCTTATTATTATGTTGAAAACAGCTGTGCTGCTTAATATTTTTGTGGAAATCATGATACATTTTCAAGATTCTTTGATAAATAGAAAGTAATTTTTTTTTTAAAGCCTTTACAGTCACTAAATGAAAGTATTAATTTATTTTAAATCTTACTGCCCCCAAACTTTTGAACAACAGTATATGTATAATATTATTTAAATAATTTAACTTGAATCTTTTACTTACATTTTGTTTGCCCTTTCCCCTGTCTTGTATCCCCTTCCTCTTCACAGCTGTTCCTGGTGTCAAATGGAGGGAAGTTTATGAAGAAGACCCTGATTGGCGAGGCCTACATCTGGCTGGACAAAGTGGACATGCGTAAGCGGGCAGTCAGCTGGCACAAGCTAATGGCCACCACCAATCAAACGCAGCCATAATCAGATGCACATCCATCTCCCATCAGAACCCTCCAAAAAAAAAAGAGAGAAATAAAACAGGAAACAGTAGATTTGTCAAACTGGAATGGCTGACAGGAGAAAATCAAGGTCAAGAAATAAACTGACTACTGTGTCGAACAGTCTGTAGGGTCAGACTTATGGTTTTCCCAACCATTCCCAATCAGGATATGTAAATCCATTTCCTCTCCCAGAGCACTGCTGTTGTCGTTTTGCGGGAGTATTTTTTGCAACTACATTCTACATCTAAAATATCTTAGGCATGGGCCAATTATTACTTGAGGTTTTCTACATTTCAATGCCATTTCAGATGTTATCACATGTTCAAGGTCATATATTTCATATCGCAAAAAAAAAAAAAACAACAACAAAAAAAAGCAAACATTATTCACATGGAGATAAAGTAGCATAATTTATAGTTCTTTACACAATCATGTGATATACAATGACCATATCAGTCTATGTTATGCACTGTATGGAGGTTATACTGTAAGGAAGAAAGACAATCGTAAATATAATGGATTTCACTTTTCGAATGCAGCATCCAACCGCACACGATTTAAGATTCCTCCGTTTATATTGTCTTGAGTGTCGTCTTCAACGTTTAGGGAATGTTGTGACTGACGTCATTGACGTCACTGAAGTTGAGATGATCTGGTTTTCACACAATCTTCTTGATATGTCGAGAATGGCTGTTTGTTGGATGCTAAATGAGGGCGTACTTTGTTTTTAGCATCTCAAGCCCTCGAATTAGGTTCTCTGAAGTTAAAGGGCATCTATTCTCTGTCCAGAAGTATGATTGTACGTGTCCGCAATGTGTTTGTTTTATGAAGAGCATTTTGAAGTAAATGTCATGTCAGTGGTCAGATGTTGTCATCAATAGTCTCCGTTTTGTGATAAATTTGTATGTGGAATCCAAATATGCAATGACAAAAAAATATATATATATTATTAATAATAATTAACGTACACCTTTCTGGCATTTATATAAGGGTTTTGGCTCAATTGGCTCGACTAAAATCCAAATGTTATGTTTGTTGTTTATTTGAATGGTGCAATGTCCTACGTCCCGTGTCACTGTTCCATTGTGGTGCACTTTTTAATATTGTTTTTCTGCTGTAAAGTTCATCTGTTCATGTCAGTTTAGCTATGAAGGATGGTTCTTTTTCATTATGATCACTGCCTCTGCACCATATCAGTGTATAGCTACACTAGTATGTGCCATCGATGGATAAAGGCACATGTTTTTGTCTGTCTAGGTCCTGAAAACACCATTCAGTAATTTAACTTAACGGTCAGTGTTTCCATTATCATCAATATCAGTGGACATATCTCACACATGGAAACGGAGTGTTTTGTAACCTGGTTAATAAAACGTACACAGAGGTTTCCATATGATTTAATCTGCATCTTGCACAGCTGGTGCACAGATGTATCTGAATAAAAGGTTGCTGTCATAGTAAGATAAACTATTGTGTGCCAACCTGATGTTTTAACCAAACCACTGCTTCTGTTTGGGTAAATCTATGCAACATGGATTATGTTCTTTGAATGCATATACCTTAACATGCGACATCCAGCGAGTGTCTGAAAATGTGTATATCTGTTAAAGAAAACAAGAAATTAATTATATGAATATTGTATAGTGTTTATTTTTATTTATTTATTTATTTTTTACTTCCTCTTTATGGCACAGTACATATTAATAGTATGCACTTTACGTTATTGTTTTCATAGGTTTCCAAATGTCATCCTAAATAATGACAAAAAAAATATGCTAAGATACCAGAAAATTGGGATTGGGAAACATAATGCATATTTTCAGTTGTACCCTTTAAGCAAGCACATTCATTTCTTTTTGACTACTAAATATTATCTTCTATTCTTATATTACTCCATTCCTTTTAAAATCATGATGCGTTTGATGAATTCAGTTGCCGTAAATAGTGTGAATGTGATTTTTTTTTTTTGTAAATATATAGGATATTTTCTACGAGAAGAGGTCTGAATATTTATTTGGTCTGACGTTGAGCATGTGATTGTGATCAAGGTCAAACTATGTCTGTACATATACTGTATTTGTCTAAGTGTGTAAGAAAGTAATATCTGGATTGGTTTAAAATCATGTGTTCAATCAACCCATTCCAACCCAACCTGTTTGATGAAATCAACAACATCTCTCAGAATGAAAATGAAAAGAAAAAAGAAAAAAAAAAAGAAAGGAAAAAGACGAAATTTCCTGTCAAATTGAATGGTTGTCAAAGAGTTTCTATGTTTTTACATAGATGTTGCATGTTTTGTTAGATGTTTGTTGATATATTTTGCCTCCGGATTCAGTTTAAAAAGAGAGAAAAATTGAACACATCATCTGAAGTTGTATGCCGACTGTAAAAATGCTTGTAAAATGAGTCTTGTTTTTCACTTCGTGTAAAAAAAAGTAGAAAAAAATCTAATGTTATGGTTTTGTGGTTGTCCACAGGATGTCATGAAATTATGCAAATTGTGCAGTAGAGAAAAGATAATATATGAAAAATAACAAATAAATAAATAAATAACTTTCTCCCTGCGTCCAAATAATAAAGAATAGATTTATTTCAAATGTGAAAATGTTTGGTATGTTTTGATTGTTAATGTGCTCATATCTGGTGAACTGTTTACATTTTTTCATTCTTATTTGATGGTTATTTAATTAATTCAATTGTGGCTTGAATTGTCTCAGCCCTATTTTAGGACCATTAAAGTTTTTTTATTTTATTTTTTTAAATTAAACATTTTAAATTTATAATATTTACAACAAAGCCCAAGATCCGCCCACAGTCATAAAAGGTAAAATATACAGAGATTAAAAAAGGGGATAAGAAGGAGGAAAATTGTAAAAATATAAATTATATACACTGCCCTCCACTGCCCTGGCAAAGTGTGGTTTTATAATATATATATATATATATATATATATATATATATATATATATATATATATATATATATATATAAATATATATATATACACATTCTTCATGGATTAGCAAGTAGAATAGCTATGAGATTACTAACTACCATTATTTATAAAAACTTATATTAAATAATTAAAATAAATCTTACTGAGTAATAGTCCTAATTAAAGCCTTTTCTTTTTTCAAAAATAGGCCTAGTTTCTTATTCATTTCCATTTCTTTTTCGATTTTTGTGCGATTTACAGTCTTGTGTTTACAGTTTTTGGCCAGCAGAGGGAGATGTCTGTCTAATAATAATTACAAGGGAAGTAGTTCAGAGACTGGCCATATACGCGAGTATTCAAAAGAAGTTAAACTTAATTAGCTTAGTTGTTTCGATTTATGAAAATAATCACTTATTTGAAATATATTATGAACTGACCAACTAAATGATCATTGCGTGAACTGCAACAAACATGCACGTATACTAAGAAGAAAGAAAAAAAAAAGAGGAAATGAAGGAGAAAAAGGGAGTGTGACTCATCCGGGCCTCATTATCCCTTCAGCATTTTGTCAGGGCTAAATTAAAGAACACAAGGCAGCCTTACCAGAACGATTACAAGTCCTGACTCCTGCCACCACACAAAGAAACTACCACTCATCACTGTAGCCTCAGGTCTGTTTCAAAGCAGGGGCAACAAGAACCATGTACTCGAAACAGACTATGAGAGGAGTGTTTGTGAGCATCCATTCTCTCTCTGGGTAATGCCGAAGCAGGGCATGTTGCCATGGAGACGGGGGTATAGGGGTAGGAGGACCCAGGGGAGCGATGTAGCTTGGATAGCAGGATGTGCTAGTGAGTGTGTGATACTCATCATCCTCAGTTCAGTAGACCATGATAAATTCTGGTTTTTGATGTGTCTAATCAGCCAGCATTACTCGATAATACTGTGCAAATGAGAACGCTTTCCCTGAAAATCGAGCGAAAGCCGCTCGCGATTTTTAGCTCGATATCCGTCGCAGAATTGCTTTGACAATCGTCTCATATCTGAAGTTAATTAGCTTCCTCAAACTCCCGAGAGACAATGGTGTGTTTGTTTCAGAATCAGGCCTAATAAACGCCGTAGCTAGAGTTACCGAAACAAGCCTGTAGTAAATAAATAAATGCACACACTTTAGTTTCATAAATGGAGTCTAGACCCAGGGGGAGGTTGCATAAACCACTAAGAATAGTCTTACAATTCAGTGATATATTTTTGTTTCTTTAAGACTGTTCATAACTTTTTAAGTCAGTTACATAAACACGTAGATTGGTCTAATTTGATAAAGAAAAGTAAGACTGCCCCTTGACTAACTGTAGTTATGTTAAGACACTGTCTTTACATAATGGCTATGTCTATAATCTACATAATGGGTTTATAATATTTTAGATGTGAAAGACCCTTAAATAGGAGCATTCACGTGCGAGGGACCCCCATCCTAAAATTGAAAATGCAACTAGCCTATCTGGTTGTTTTCATGTATAAAGACCCTATTTGTAAAATAATATTAGGCCTATGTGTAAAAATTATTTGTAAAATATTTAGTTTCTGTTATTGCGTTACTACGGAAGCCCTGAACCACATGGTTAAAAAAAAAAAAAAAAAAAACTTGGTGGGGAGGAAGAAAAAAAACGAAATCTTATCTCGTTAGTTCGACATATTAATTGATTATTTCAAGATATTAAGTCATTATTTCAACATAATAAGTCGTTATAACGACATAATATCTCGTTATTTCAAGATATTAAGTTATTTCAACATAATATCTCGTTATTTCAACTTAATAAGCCGTTATTACGACATAATATCTTGTTATTTCAAGATATTAAGTCGTTATTTCAACATAAGTCATTATAACAAATCTGGTTATTTCAAGATATTAGTCGTTATTTCGCAGCAAAAGCTAGAATTACGATCCAATACGTGTTGTGCCACCGAAGACGTTAAATGCACGTCCTTTATCATACTTGATAGACAACAAAGAGTTATGTCTTTATATCGACTTATGTTGAAATAACGAGATATTATGTTGTAATAACGACTTATTATGTTGAAATAACGCCTTACTATCTTGAAATAACAAGATATTATGTCGTTATAACGACTCATTATGTTGAAACAACGACGTAATATCTTGAAATAACAAGCTATTAAGTCGTTATAATGACTTATTATGTTGAAATAACGACTTAATATCTTGAAATAACAAGATATTATGTCGTTATAACGACTCATTGTTGAAATAACGACGTAATATCTTGAAATAACAAGCTATTAAGTCGTTATAATGACTTATTATGTTGAAATAACGACTTAATATCTTGAAATAACAAGATATTATGTCGTTATAACGACATATGTTGAAATGACGAAATTTTATGTCGTAATAACGACTTAATATCTTGAAATAACGAGATATTATGTCGTTATAACGACATTATGTTGAAATAACGACTTAATATCTTGAAATAAAGAGATATTAAGTCGTTATAACGACTTATTATGTTGAAATAACGACTTATCTTGAAATAACCACTTAATATGTCGAAATAAAGAGAAGTTTTCGGGGTTTTTTTCCTCCCCACCAAGTTTTTTTTTTTTTTTTTTTTTTTTTTACCATGCGGTTCAGGGCTTCCGTACGTTACATTACGTTACATACTTAATATAATACTGAACAGTTAGGTGTAGATGTGTTATTAATTTATTTAAATTAAGTTGAATTTATTTTCATCAGTTTAGTTATTTAAATCAAATTCATATAATATTTTGATCAAAATTATTACTTATTTAAATCAATTTTTATATCAATTTATTGTAATCAAATTTATTTGTTAAATCAAATGTTATTTGTTTATTTTTTATATTTAAATTAGATAGATTGTTTTTATTTATTTTAAACAATGTACTTATTCTTTTAAATAAAATTACATTTATTTAAGTGTTTATTTTAATCAAATATATTTAACCATTTTTATTATTTAATTATTTATTTACGGTTACTATTTTATTATTTAATTATTTATTATATATATACAGTATCTCACAGAAGTGAGTACACCCCTCACATTTTTGTAAATATTTTATTATATATTTTCATGTGTCAACACTGAAGAAATTACACTTTGCTACAATGTAAAGTAGTGAGTCTACAGCTTGTATAACAGTGTAAATTTGCTGTCCCCTCAAAATAACTCAACACACAGCCATTAATGGTGGCCACAAAAGTGAGAACAAAATGTCCAAATTGGGCCCAATTAGCCATCTATATCACACACTCTTATCACCTTATTGAGCTCACAGGAGAAGTGCCATATGACTGTGCGCAACATTGTAGATTTTATGACCAAAAAACTGACGTTCAGGAAGGAAAGTAAAAAAAAAAAAAAAAAAAAAATCAAGATTATATTTTGTCTAGCAATCATTGTATTGTAGATACAATTATTTGACTTACAGTGCATAACCTAAAGTAACTGTTTCTCTAGTTTAAGTTGATTATTTGCATTCATCCTTGTTCATTAAAAATGTTACAACCAACCCCTTCAAATCAATCACATTTCTCTGTTAGGGTTAGTTCACCCAAAAATGAAAATAATAAAAATATGAACCCAAAATATGAACATAATCACAGAAATATAAATAAATATCCTGAAGCATCCAAGCTTTATAATAGCAGTGATCTAGGTCTCATTGAGTATGTGCTGAAGAAAGTGCTTCCATCCACATCCATCAATCATAAACGTACTCCACACGGCTCTGGGGGGTTAATAAAGGCCTTCTGAAGCAAAGTGAATCGTTTGTGTAAAAAACATTTTAAAGTAAAATATATAGCTTCCGCCAGACCGCCTTCCGTATTGAAGTTACGAAGAAAGGGTAAACTGGCATCACGTCAGTTACACTTTTTCCGTAAGTTGAATAGAGTAAGTTTGAACTGCGAGAGTTTTACATTTTCTGCGTATGTTGAATAGGGAAGGTGGCTCGTGCGGAAGATAAAAATTTTACTTCATAACTTGTGAACAACGTCGGCCAATACTGAGCCGGCATTCGGACGTTAACATGTAAGTGCTGCACAGCGTTCACTGCATCAACTGCATAGAAGGCTGTCAGAGAAGAGAGGAGATTGTTGAATTAAGTCAATATTTTTGTTTTGTTTTTGTGCACAAAAAGTATTCTCGTTGCTTCATAACATTAAATGATTAGTTCACCCAAAAATGAAAATAATGTCATTTATTACTCACCCTCATGTTGTTCCACACCCGTAAGACCTTTGTTAATCTTTGGAACACAAATTAAGATATTTTTGTTGAAATCCGATGGCTCAGTGAGGCCTGCATATAGGGAGCAATGACATTTCCTCTCTCAAGATCCATTAATGTACTAAAGACATATTTAAATCAGTTCATGTGAGTACAGTGGTTCAATATTAATATTATAAAGCGACGAGAATATTTTTGGTGTGCCATAAAAACAAAATAACGACTTATATAGTGATGATGGCCGATTTCAAAACACTGCTTCAGGAAGCTTCGGAGCGTTATGAATCAACGTGTCGAATCAGCTGTTCTGAGTGCCAAAGTCACGTGATTTCAACAGTTTGGCGGTTTGACACGCGATCTGAATCATGATTCGACACAGAAGAATCATAACGCTCCGAAGCTTCCTGAAGCAGTGTTTTGAAATCGGCCATCATCACTAAATAAGTCGTTATTTTGTTTTTAAGGCGCACCAAAAATATTCTTGTCGCTTTATAGTATTAATATTGAACCACTGTACTCACATGAACTGATTTAAATATGTTTTTAGTACATTAAAGGTACAATATGGAAAATTTTTGCAGTAAAATATCCAAAAACCACTAGGCTAGTGTTATATACTTTGTCCAGCTGATTACAAACAATATCTCTAATGTTTTCAACTTCTTGTAAATCATGAGAAAATTCCCATTCTAAACAGTGACACGGGGCAGTGCAGTCGCCTGTCAATGACGTCAGTTACCTTTGTTACCGCCTTTACTGACGTAGAAACCACATGACAGCAGTGCCGTGGACAAATGCGGAAGTAGTGTCTAGCGTCCAGCAAACCACTAGCTTGCTTCAAGCAGTTCCTTATTTACTTCTTGTACGTTTTATGGTGGATTGTGTTACTTATTAATGGAATATAATTACTGTTTACCATCTGCCGCTGGTTCTGTCGACAAGGAAAGCTCCCGTAAACTCATGACCGGAAAAGCGGAAGCGGCGCCGGCGCCTGTGTCATAATAAAAGTCCCGCTGCTCGTGAGGCGTGTGTTGATCAATCGCTCCAGCTCCTCGTTCAGCTCCCGCAACACTCGGTCCTGCTCTGCTTCATACTACAGTAACGTTAATAATCGCATCCACGAACATGAATTCTTCCAGACTCCAATCCCTATTATTTTGCACCGTCCGTTGAGATGGAGACCACATGTCCCAAGTTTCCGCTCTAAAACTTGGCGTCATCAAACTTCACCTTTGTTTTGAATATGCTTCTAGCGACCTCTAGCGGAAAAAAATATCACAAATTGTACCTTTAATGGATCTTGAGAGAGGAAATGTCATTGCTGGCTATGGAGGCCTCACTGAGTCATCGGATTTTTAACAAAAATATCTTAATTTGTGTTCTGAAGATGAACGAAGAACTTACAGGTGTGGAATAGCATGAGTGTGAGTAATAAATGACATTATTTTCATTTTTTGGTGAACTAACTCTTTAAAGTTAAAACACTGTAGTCACTTTGACTATTTTAACAATGTCTTTATGGAACTTAAATGACGATAATTACATTGCTTTCTATGGGTGATAAAAAAAAAAAACCTTTTAAAAAAAAAGTAGACTACTGTGCATCAAAATTTGAGAGATCTAGCACAAACAACCACTGAGTTACTGATGCTCAAGCAAAAAGTGTTGCTATCATCCCCAGTCTCCCCTTATATTTACAAGTTTTCCACAGACTCCCAGTTTGAAAACCCTGGTCTAGACAAACAGATCGAGACTCTCCTGCCGTCATTAAATGAGCTTGGTCATTAGCTTTTACCGAACGGCCCAGGGTCAAGCCACAGGCGCGCTCACAAACACACCAACACTTCGCCGACACAAAGAGTTTCACCCGCAAGTGCACCTGGAAGGTCCTCGGAAATGCTTTTAATGCACATCAATGTCTAATACACTTCACTGCCAGAGTCTCTTGTGTGCAGGCCCGACCCCATAAACACAGACCTGTCTGAAAAGAGTTGGGTGAACACATTAAACTGCAAGCAAAGTGCACATGCACTCCGCTTTCCAGCATCCTTTAATCATCGGCTGGGCCGTGCATAAGAGGAAAGAGGTCACAACAGCGCTGTCTATTTAAGACCTATTGGGAATTTTAATGAGAAAGTGCGTTTTTGATGATGGGACGGCATCTTTTCATTGAGCCGAGTGCTGGCCCAGGGCTTTTATCCTGGTCTGTTATAGTTGGCTACTCTCTGTGCTTGAAGCTACAGGGTCACTGTATCTCTTCTCCATCAGAGGGGCTGCAGTGGTGCATCAGTACAAAACCTCCTCTAGGCCCTGTTGGATCCGCCGTTCGATGGGATGGATGGGTGCTAATGGACCTTCATGCAGACCAGGGAACAAAAGCACAAGGCCTCTCCTATTATAGAGCTCGCGCTCTCTCGCAGTCTCGCGCCCTGTTGCACGCGCCTCGCTTTGACACTCGTCGTTGCCGCGGAGAGCGCGGTTGCTAGGCAACGGGTGAAAGCCGAAATCCCTGGGTAACGCCGCTTACTGCCCCGACCTGCCTCATCCCTGCTCGCTCGCTTATTAACTTTATTGCAATGGGAAGAAAAATAAACAGTATCTAATTTAAACGAGCATCATAGCTATATAACTCGGCTACGATTTATAGCATTGCCTTACATTATAAAGAAGACAAAGAAAAAAGGATACTGTGCATACAAGCGTTTATGAATGAGATGCATCATTTAGTGATGCCCTGAATGAATAATGAACGGATGTATTTGAAAAACCATCTATGATGTGCTCTCACTTAGCTTAAATATTGATCAGTTGTGTATTTTACGTCAGATAGGCTAATTAGTTCACTGTCTTTATGTAGTTTGGTGATGTTAGTGTACATGTAGCTAGATGTTGTTTTGTATAACATAATTATTTATATAATTTTTTCATATCAATAATAATAGGCTAATATGTGAAATGTACGGAGTCTCTAAAGGGACCTTTGCAAAAATAAAATAAAAAATATACAGACTTTCGCATGCTCACGCCGTAAGTTTCTCGTACGCACGTGAAAGTCTGTATATTTTTTATTTTATTTTTGCAAAGGTCCCTTTAGGGGCTCCGTACATTTAACATATTAGCCTATTATTATTATTGTTATAAAAATAATTATGTGTATTTTACTAACAACACGTGTCAATGTATCGGCCTATTTATATAAATATATTTATAAATATAATAATTTTTTAAAATAATAACGTTAATTAAAAATATTACAATAAACGTTTGGCTAATCTAATAATAATCGAATTATCATCTTGTTATTAGTAATTGTAGTAGTATACAGACTTTATATAGGCTAATTTGAATTAAAATAAATATTTTATCTGACTAATCAAAATTTATATTATATATTTGCATGTAGATGACTTTATTTTGTTAATATAAAATTAATATAAGTATTTATATACGTTGCGTAAGTGTAAGTTTTATTTAAAATAACAATAAAAATAAAATGTTTTTGAACAATTATTTCGTATTTTATTTCTTTATGCAACACATATTCACGTAAATCGAAATGCCAAATCCTTTGTGTTGGCTTTCAGGAGAGTATCTTGGCACTTTTGTGCGCATTCTTAATTGATTTCAGGAGGGTGTTACTTAGTATGTGTTGAGGAAGCATAAGACGAGGAGGAGGAGGAGGAGAGAGAGAGAGAGAGAGAGAGGGGGGGACTGGAGAGGGTTGCGTTGTATGAAGATCCGATGAAAGATAACAGGCTATTGCAATAAGAGGGCAAGAGAGAGGGGTGGGGGCAGAATGACGCTGATTCGGGGCTATTGATCTCTCCCTCCCCTCTATATGGGGTCAGTAGTTTGATCAGAGCGCGCGCAGGATCACACAGAAGAGCCACGCGCTTTTGCCATGTAACACGAAGCGGCGCGTATAGAGATATCCAACAGGACACTCATCACCAATCCGATCCCGTCTGTCTCTAACCTGATGACGGGAAATAATAAGATTATCCAGCAGGACAGGAGAGCGACACGTTATATCTCTGAAGAAAAGTAACTGGTGTGGATTGACAGATGATGGTGCGCTCGAGATCAACAGATCTGACCATGAATCCGTTCCGAATCTCCGTGATGATGATGTTCATCTTCGCATCTGTTCATATCTCGTGCCCATCGCAGTTCCCCAGTCCGCTCATGTAAGTACTTTGATTTTGTTGTCTGTGTAGAAGAGTGTCAGGGTTTCAACTGTTGATTAAAATGCATTTTTATTTCATTCAGGTCGTGCTGGATGCACAAGGCACAAACTATTTATTTACTTGTGTTTAACGCAGTTTAACTTGCCCCTATAGTGGTCAATAACATCCAAAGCGGAAGTGTAAATTTAAACTTGTAGACAAATTGTGTTGGGTGTGATGTTAACAGGCAACGGTTGTTTAATTATAAAGCAGAGAAATTCGCAATCAATATTATGAATTATCCTGAATGATTAAGGGTGAGGAGTCAGGCATATTGCAGTTTCCCCATTATTGATTTGTTTAATGAAAAAAGCTTTCTTTCAAGGAATGGTTCGCTTGAAAATGACAATTCTATCATTATTCACTGACCATGTTGCTTCAAACCTGTATGACTTTCTTCTGTGGGAAAAAAAGAGAAAAAATTTGAATATTTTTCATACAAGGAGAGGTGATAAGCACAATTGTTAAGATAAAAAAGCACCATAAAATTGTTCCATATGGCGCGCACTGTAAAAAAACAAAAAAACAAAACAAAAAACGATTCATTCACGATTTATCACAACATTTTTTCTTTTGTCAAATCGACTTCTATAATGTGGTTCGGATAGCATAATCTTTTGAGTTTCTGTTGATTAAACCAATCGCCTTCATTGTATTAACTCAAATATTCAATTTTAATGAACTCAAATTTTTAAGGCAAGTAACTTACTTTTTTTAAGTTAAACCAACAATTCTTTTTTACAATGTGTGAGCTATAGTCTTCTGATTATGAGCTTCACCTTCAGTAAGCTTGAGAACAGCTGTGACCGAATCACTGAGTCATTGAGTTGAACTATGATTTGTTAAAGAATCAGTCCAGTTTGTGAACTCGTTTTGAAAAGAACTGGCTCAAAAGAATGATTCGTTCATTGTTCCTGTGATCTGTTCGCAAACCTCTTTCGATTATCAGCGAATGACAAAATGTCTGTTAATCTCACAAAGCTATTTTGTTTTGTGTTTTTGTGTTTCACTTAGATTGTACTGACACTGATCTTAAAGATTAAAAGATAGGTTAAAGGTTTCCATTTCACTTCCACCTTATGTAATCTTGATTTAAGGTTTTTCACTTTACAAATATCATTCAGTCAAGTGAAAATAGGGTCATACTTTATTTTACCTTTCTAAAAATATCCAGATTGTTTGCCTCAATGTTACTTGAACAAAAGTTCAGTATTGTGTGTGTTAATGTACTGTATTTTATAACATATTCAACAGAAGTGAAATGTGACCATGTATGACAAACAAATTATTGCGTTTGTGAGGGACAGGACAGATGTGACCTGACAGATGGTGGAGCATTTTTTAGTTTTTGAGTTGGCAAGTCTTGTGTTAATCTATTTAAATTAGTCTGTATAAAAGACATGCTATATCTTATGAGAGAAGTAACTTTTAACTGTTGTGGATGATTCTGAATTTGTACAGAAAAACATTAATGTGGATAGAGATCTCTGTACTTTGAGGTATTCCTGTTTTTGTATGTTCAGGATAGATGCATCTGAGATGTATTGCCCTTATTGTCTGCAACTTCTTCTTAAAATGTGACAGTTTCACCAGGTGGTTGTGACAGAAGGACAAGAGAATAGGCTGTTTTGTCTCTGTTACAGGCTTAACATGCCACATTTTTTACCTTCTTTTAGAAATCCATAAACTGTCATTTCTGAATGGAATAAAAGACAGAATTAGTGTATTTTTACATTGTGACTGTGGTCTCACATTGTGTTTTATTGCATGGTGTAAAGAGCGTTAATGCAATGCATTAAGATAACCTTTTACAAAGATTATGTAGCTGGACCTTTTGATTTGACCACCTGTTTCTTCTGCTCTAGAACATGTATTCAGTAAAAAGAAATCTCTTGGGTGGCCTGAACTAATGTAGATTGATGCAAATGGCCGTAAAAAAACGGGCACAATTGTTCTGCATAACAAGAGTTTTTCTTAAACGGGCTCTTCCGGTAGATTTCTGAGAATTTACGTCAATAAGGCCTAATGCCTTGCTTTAAAATAATGGGAAAACTGTGCCTTTGTTATTTTCAATTACTTACAGCAGCATAGTATAGAGTGAATTACCCCAAGCTTTACTCATCCTCTAGCCATCCTAAGTGTATATGACTTTCTTCTTTCTGAAGAACACAATCTGAGTCATATTAATAAATATCCCAATGCATCCAAGCTTTATAATGGCAGTGAACGGGACCAATGAATATAAAGGTCAAGAAAGTGCATCCATCCATTATAAACGTACTCCACACGGCTCCGGGGGGTTAATAAAGGCCTTCTGAAGTAAAGCAATGTGTTTGTGTAAGAAAAATATCCATGTTTAAAAAGTTATAAAGTACAATATCTAGCTTCCACCAGACCGCCTTCCATATTCAACTTTTTGAATTCGGAAGGCGTCGGACATACAGTAGCATAAGCTCTTTGAACTGCGAGAGTTTTACACTTTCTTCGTAAGTTGAATACGGAAGGTGAAAGATAGATATTTTACTTTATAACTTGTTAAATATGGTTATATTTTCTTACACAAATGCATCGCTTCGCTTCAGAAGGCCTTTATTAACCCCCGAGTATACTTATGATGGATGGATGCACTTTCTTGAGCTTCATACTCATTGGTCCCGTTCACTGCCATTATAAAGCTTGGATGCTTCAGGATATTTATTAATATAACTCCGATTGTGTTCATCAGACAAAAAAAAGTCATATACACATAGGATGGCTTGAAGGTGAGTAAAGACTTATATCAAAATCATTTAAAAAAAAATTGTAACTATTCCAAACTTTTGCCCACCAGTGCATGAATCAGGTTTTTTAATCAATTGTGCAATGAAAAAATGCATTGAGCTATTCTAGAATGTACAATGGTTGTTGAGACCATCACTGTTGGAGAGAGAGAAAAGATGCATCAAGACAAAAACATAAAAAAATTAATAAAACACTTTTGGATTTCCCTCCCATCTGTGCCTCTGATAAACTTATAAAGGAAGTGAGAATACTCAATAACTAATCCACTCAATTTGGAGTGACATAAGCTACACTGCTCTTCTGGTTTCTTTCAGTTGCTAGTATTTATGCAGAAACAGGCTCTTTTAAGAGGGAACTGAGGGAGGATTCCCACAGAGAGATGACGCAGGTGATCACTGTGACTGTGTCCTCCTGACAGCCAGAGACACCTGTCCCTCAGTCCCACACTGGTCCACTTAAGGACACAGAGACACCACTCAACTGTGGAGGGAACAAGAGACAGTGTGTTTGTGAGCACACAATTGCAGGTTGCAAAAAACAAAGTTTTATTTTTAAATAATAGCATTTATAATAGAAGCTTAGCAGACAAGCAGGCCAGATGGTTAAAACCATGAAAATGAATTACCTAAGTTCTTAATTAAAATGAGCTGTGCAGGTTGTCTAAATCCTCCGTTTAATTATTCATTTTAATAATGCCATTCAGAGGTATGATTTTTTTTTTTTTTGAGAAATACATTCATACTTTTATTCAGCAAAAAGGCAAAAGCGACAAACTTTTACATTGTTACAAAACATTTCTATTTCAAATCTATTTCTTTTGATCATTCTATTCATCACAGAATTCCCCAAAAAGTGTAAAGTTTCCATAAAAATATTAACTGTTTTCAACACTCAAAATAATAAAGAAATGTTTTTGAGCTGCAAATCAGCATATTAGGATTTCAGAATGATCACAGGAATAAATTAAATTTTAAAATGTATTGACATAAAAAAGAGGTTATTTTAAATTGTAATAATATTTCACAATATTACTGTTTTTCCTCTATTTTTGTATTTGGCTTGGTGAACATTCTTTCCAAAACATCTTACTGACACCAAACTTTTGAACAGTAGTGCAAGTTTGACGGACTTGAATTGCATTCAAGGTATACGGTTTATTAATTCATGTATTTTTTGAGAACCAAACACTGACTTTGGTGTTTTTAGTGCCTTGCTCTACACTTTAGCCACGGGAATGTTCAATCTTTCCTCCGTTTTTATGAATAATGTAACATTTTTAAGGAAGAAATAATGACAGGATTTGTCAAAGCATGCAAATTTAGTGCCATTAGAGACAAATCTGACATCTACTGGTGCCCTCTTCAAAATAGGTGTTTGGTGCCCTGGCCTAGACTCTTACATTGTTCCTAGCAGCAACTGTATAGTGTTATGGAGCTTAGACATAAGTTCTTTTAAGAAAAAAGCTTAGAGTCACAGTTCTGTTCCCCTGTCAGATGAGCGCTAATCCTCAGCCTGTAAAGGGATTAAATAGCTTATTATAGAGGAGCGCAGGGAAATCTCTGAATGGACCTTGGAAATGGAAGTGAATGAAAGCACACATTCGCTGGAATAAACTCATTATGATCGCTGACAAATTACCTTTTTGCAGAATCCATCTAAAGAACTGTGGCCATTTCCTTTGACTAGACATTTTTATCTTACCTACTGTACTAGATAGATCTTTTAATTTAGGATAATGCTGTGTGGAAGTACCATTAAGAGATACATGAACAGTTAGGTAACACTTTACTTGTGGTCTGTATATTTATACTACATTATAAAAGTATACTTATGGCATTAATTATGCCTCATAATAGACCTGTAATGCTACAAAATTATTTTGTATTATAATCCACACAGAAATCTGTGGAGACCATAGGAGATATAAACAACCATATAACATTGACACGCAAACAATATTGTACCAAGGAACTAAACAGAACAAGGGGTTAGGCTTAACAGAAGGCTTAACAAGGGCACAGGTGAAAGTAATGCATAATCAAAAGACAAACAGAACAGATACGTGGAATCAGGAACTATGGAAACTAATCACCAAACAGGGAAATTAACTAGGAACTAAGGAGAACGGGAACAGAGCAAACAGAGTGAAAATTAAACTAAAACATAACATACACCCATAACATACATCCAACTGAGGAGGGAGGGTGGAGGCTCTGGATGAGGATGTGAAGCAGACGAAAAGTGGAAACAGAGAGGCACTGGTGGTGGGAGAGACCTGGGTGGCGATGATGGTGGGGGAAGCTAGAGTGCATCCATCTATCCATCCATCATGGTCAGAGGAGCATCCAAGGTGGAGCCAGGGTGCCTGAGGACTGAGGTGGAGCCAGTGGGACCAAGGACCAAGGCGGAGCCTGAGGGAAGGCGGAGCCAGATGGAGCCGAAGGGGTGGAGAGACGGAGCACAGCGGACGGCTCGTAAGTCCATGGTGCAGGCAGGGTCACGTCTGACCAAGGCTGAGCCGGAGGGACGAGGGAGCCTGGTGAAGCCGCGAGGACGATGGTATCAGGTGGAGATGAGGGAGGAGCCAAAGCGGCACTGACAAGTCGATGGACCGGGGTGGAGTAACGGGATCAGCGTCTGGAGGCGGAGCCTCGACTTTCCTGGACAACGCTGGCAAACTGAACTGAACTCGAGGTGAATCCACACAATGGACTGGTGTAAGAGGAGGAGCTGAGGGGCTGAAGGACTGGAGACTTCGAGCTGGGCTGAACCAGTGTGGACACAGGAGACTTTGAGCTGGGCAGGACTAGTGGGAATGTATAATCAGGAAAACTTCGTCTTTCATTTCAAAATAATTCCCAGAGGCCAGTCACAACACCTCCACAGCGGTGGGGGTGTGGGCAGGACATCCCTCCATGCCCTCGAACTCCACAAGCAACCTCACAGGGACAGACAATGTAGCTAGCTCACGCACCTTGTCAGATGTTTTGCGAGGCTCGAGCTCCAGGGCTATGGTCGACTCGGTCCTCCTTTCAGGCTCTGGCTCGTGCATTGCAGCAGGCTCAAGCCCTCTGTCTGCGGTGGGCTCTGGCATTCGTTCTGTGCAGTGGGGTGATGGTTGGCTGGGCTCTGGTTCTGGAGCAAGGATGGTGATGGCCTCTTCAGCAAGGCAGTGTCAACTTGAATACGGAAGGCTGTTTAGTGGAAATCATGGGATAATTTTCATTTTAAAGTGAACTAATGCCATCAATAGGCTGGGAGTAAAGAATAAAACACACACACACACACACACACACACACACACACACACACACACACACACACACACACACACACACACACACACACACACACACACACACACATATATATAAAATATACAATATAAAAAACACAGTTACTGTATATAAAGGTTGAAAAATATTATATAATAAATTCTATAAATATTATTAATTTTCACAGCAATAAAGTAAATCATATAGGCCTATTTTATTTTTCTAATTATATTTATCTTTAATTTTTAATATTAGTTATTATTATATTCAATTAAAAAAAAAAAAATAGGCTAACACTGTAAGTGACATGAACAAAACAATATTTGGTAGCACAAAATTCATGATCATGACAGACCTAACTGTGATTTCAATTAATTATTGAAATATCTAATGCATTACAGTATACATTATTAATACTTTTATAATGTATTATACTGTACATCAAGCTTCAAGTTAAGTGTTACTAAAATCTGCAGACATTTAGACTCGTATTATAGACTGTATTAGTGCCTGAAAGGGTTTGAGTTTGTGAGAATATTTTGCTTCTCTTGCACAATAAAACCTGGCAACATGGGTGGCTGAAAGTTTACTAGGTAGTGTGCAACATCTGTAAGCAAGCCAAAGTCCTGTGATTGAAGGAGGCCTGGCTAGTAATGGCTTATTTATAGTGTGTTTCAGAGAGAGAGTGGTATTTTACATAGCTGGAGGCATCTACTTGCAAACAGGATATTGTGACTGAAGATACTTAGTGGTATAACCATATCTGTCCACCTCTGCTTGTTAGACAGCACCTCAGCCAACATGTTGTCTCATTGCAACCTACATCTGTGCTTCTGTGTTTCCAGCCCCTGAGGGAAAAGGCTATGACAGAAGAATAGAATGAGAACTAGAGGAGAAGAATGGAGGAGCCTATATTAAATTCAGAATTGTTTGCAGCCCATATATCTTTTTTCACTTTCCTTTTCAAATTCAGTTCTGACCCCAGTATAGAGAGCACCAGAGGGTTCTATTATACTAGTATTGACGGTTTGGGTTCAGGACCTAAACTTGGACAGCCGCTGTAGATATGTGTGTTTCTGTTCTTCTGGGAAAGAGAGTAAGACCCTGTCCTCCTGTGGAACACAAAACCAATCTGAAGGTCCTGAATGCAGCCACTGAACATTTGCTACTCAGCTTCTTCGATGAAGACGGCAGTCATTTGGTCCCTCACAGGGCAGAATGAGGGCAGAATGCTTTTCTGAATATTTCTGTGCAGTGTCGCATAAGTGGGCGAGCGACTCAGTCACTGTTTAATAATCAAAGATAAAAAATAACTCAATATATACTACCATAAAAGATTTGTGGTCAGTAAGATTTTTTCAATTCTTAATTAAGAGTTTCTTATGCTCACCAAGGCTGCAATTTTTTTGGTCAAAAATACAGTAAAACAGTAATATTGTGAAATATTATTACAATTTAGAATAAGCCCTTTCTATTCTATTTTTTTTTCACCCCGAGATTGCAAAGAATCCAGTTTTTAGTGTCAAATAGGCTAATTCTTCAGAAATCATTCTAATATACCGATTTGTTGCTCAAGAAATATTTCTTATTAGGGTATGTAAAATCAAAGAGACAGCATATTCTATGCATGACCTGACATTTTAATCTTATTCAAAATGAGGTGATGTAAGCATTATGGAGCGCTAAACACTCTCATGTAATGTAAGTTTCATTCATACTCGAAGCCAGAGGGCGCTCTCATACAGAAAGTCTAAAACGTACTCATAGAATTGATAACTTATAACTGTCCAGGAAATCCCTTATATGGACAAAAGCAGCCAGCAGCTAACGCTGTAACAGAATAAAAAGCGGAAACATTTTTACTGATGAAACGTGAAGACAATAAACAACAATATATTACCCCTTTTCCACCAAGGCAGTTTGAGTGCTGGTTCGGAGCCAGAGCCTAGTTTCAAATCAGTTCTTTGTCTTTCGACACACAAAGCACCAGCTCCGAACCAGAAAAAGTGGTTCGTAAGTAGCACCAAAACATTGCTGGGCTAGAAGTAAGAACCGTTTGCGTCAGGGGCTGGAGGCGGGGTTACCGTGACCAACAAAAAACTTGATACCGCCATTTTTGAAATAGCAGCTAATCAAGCTAATAGCAGCTCGATTGTAATCTCCGTATACTAATGGATACAGGTTCACAAAGCCCTGAGCATCAACAGTAGTGAAACATTTGCGATTGTTAATGGAAGGCTTGTTTGAGGTGCATCGGAGCAGCGCGGACCGATTCGGTGGGTGACATCGGAGTGCTGCAGGTCCACGGGTGTGTTTGTAAAGCAAACGACTCCTTGTGCTTTTGGATCGTTCGCGTGGTGCTTTAAAGGTGCCCTAGAACTTTTTTTTAAAAGATGTAATATAAGTCTAAGGTGTCCCCTGAATGTGTCTGTGAAGTTTCAGCTCAAAATATCCCATAGATTTTTTTAAATTCATTTTTTTAACGACCTATTTTGGGGCATCATTATAAATGAGCCGATTCAGTGTGTGTGGCCCTTTAAATCTAGTGCTCCACGCCCCAAGAGCTCACACTTGCCTTAAAGGAATACTCCACTTTTTTTGAAAATAAGCTCATTTTCCAACTCCCCTAGAGTTAAACAGTTGAGTTTTACCATTTTCGAATCCATTCAGCCGATATCCGGGTCTGGCGGTACCACTTTTAGCATAGCTTAGCATAGTTCATTGAATCTGATTAGACCGTTAGCATCGCGCTTAAAAATGACCAAAGAGTTTTGATATTTTTCCTATTTAATACTTGACTCTTCTGTAGTTAAATCGTGTACTAAGACCGACGGAAAATAAAAAGTTGTGATTTTCTAGGCTGATATGGCTATCATTGCGCCTGCTGCACCCATGGTATGGCAGCAAAGTTCATTGATTATTACGCCTGAATGAGAGTATAGTTCCTAGCCATATCGGCCTAGAAAATCACAACTTTTTATTTTCCGTCGGTCTTAGTACACGATTTAACTACAGAAGAGTCAAGTTTTAAATAGGAAAAATATCAAAACTCTTTGGTCATTTTTAAGCGCGATGCTAACGGTCTAATCAGATTCAATGAACTATGCTAAGCTATGCTAAAAGTGGTACCGCCAGAACCGGAGATTGGCTGAATGGATTCGAAAACGGTAAAACTCAACTGTTTAACTCTAGGGGAGTTGGAAAATGAGCCTATTTTCAAAAAAAGTGGAGTGTTCCTTTAAACAACATAAAAAAAGTTCAAACAGCTAATATAACCCTCAAAATGGATCTTTACAAAGTGTTCATTATGCAGCATGTCTAATCGCGTAAGTACAGTGTTTATTTTGATGTTTACATTTATTCTGAATGAGTTTGAGGCTGTGCTCCGTGGCTAACGGCTAATGCTACACAGTTGGAGAGATTTATAAAGAATTAAGTTGTGTTTATGCATTATACAGACTGCAAGTGTTAATGCGACGGTTCTTGTCTCCATGAATACAGTAAGAAACTATGGTAACTTTAACCACATGAGCTGGCATATGCAAATATTGGGGGCATACACCCCGACTGTTACGTAACAGTCTGTGTTATGTTGAGATTCGCCTGTTCTTCGGAGGTCTTTTAAACAAATGAGATTTACATAAGGAGGAAACAATGGAGTTTGAGACTCACTGTATGTCTTTTCGATACTGAACTCTTTCCGTACTGAACTCTTGTTATTTATCTATGCCAAGGTAAATTCAATTTTGAATCTAGGGCACCTTTTGCGCCGATCACTCTGGGGGAAGCCGATGCATCTCGAACAAGCCTGGTGTGTTTGGCGCTGCAGCGCTAGCTTTGCTGTGAAATATGAGACATAGTTGTGACATAAATCCTGGCTCTGTGCTGGCTCTCTAGCCCATGGAAAGGCAAACCGGTTCTTAGAAGGCTCGTCAGTTGAACCAACTCCAAACTGGCACTAGCACTAGCTCTGAACTAGCACCCGGTTCGTGCTGGTGGAAAGGGGGTATATGTGACCCGTGCTGGCAAAAGGAGTAGGAATGCGCACAGGCTAATTTCGAGCAACAAATAGCAATTAAACATCTAAAAGTATCTTTATTTATACATTTTCTGAGAGGGTTACCTTTCCTTTGACCATGAAAAATGTTATTTTTTTTCTGCTCGCTTCTTGATGACTCATGCTTCCTCTCAGTTTGGTATCATTGTAAAGCACAGCATTCCAACTTTGTGAATATTCATTGTGAATTCTTGATGGCATGAGTCTGAGCCAATGATTTTCAAACTCATGATGATGTAAACAAATGATCTTACTCGTGCTGACTGACAGATCCAAAAATGCCTCAAAGACAAAGACGCTTCAGTCTGCGCACGATTATGAAATGCACAAAATTACAGTATTTCTAAATATCTGTCTTGGCGAGTATTCACACAAACATTATCTGTTATATCTTAAGTGAATGTTTGGTTAACTGTTGTATAATGTGGCGCTAACTGACATAGCCTTTATTACAATATAAAAAACCTTGTATTACTTTTGACATTTCTGCCCCCCTCACTTCTGAAATGATGGCTACACCCTTGACCCCAACACTGCACATTTTTGATATTTCTCTCTTATCTGACACACACGTCTGAGGTCTTGGGAGTTGTGTTTGACTGCGCAGACCAAAGTCCCTTGGCACAGACCGATCGGTGTACGACATCAAAGTACCGCAAGAGCGATTAGAGTGCTGATGGCTCAGTATGCTCTCACGGTACTGTGATGTCATACACCGATCGGTCTATGCAGCGCCGCTTCAAGTCAAACACACGTGTCTAAGGTGATGAGTTGTGTTTGATTAGGGAGACATCTGTGCAGTACTGGGGGTTGGGAACCAATGGTCTAATGAACATTGTCAGTGCATCGGAAATACACAGTTCTTCAAGAGATACCTCCAGTTCACTGGCTTCACACTTCACACACACCTCCTGAATTTCTCATCACGGTCTGGATAATTTTAGATCTGTGATCGCAGAGGCCACGAAAGACATGTGATTTCTTCTGGATGTCCATGAATTCACTCTCTTTTTCATCCTGCAGTGACATCAAGGAATATCATGAAGAAAGAGAGTGTGGTTGTACAGTAGCATTAATTATTAATATGAATTGGATGTTATATAACCACGGAGAACATTCATTGGAACCAGTGACTTCACAGAATTTTGTCTTATGTAGAGCAGTTCTTTCTCATTTTCTCAAAAATAATATTTTGCAAAAAGTAAGGCTTTTGCAGGTTGCAGGCTTTGATTTATTTTGCAGTTGTCTTCCATTTTGTGCACATTGTGCTTTTATTTTGAAGTCCTTGCAACATGTTCTTATTTTGTATTTTTTCACTATTTTTTTCCAGGTAAGTGCCATTGAAAGTCACAACTTATTTTTGTTTGTATAACCATCTTGTTTTTCCTGTCCTTTGTTTGTCCAAACAAGTTGGTTGAGAAGTTATCTGCCTTGTCTTGCTTTAATAGATTTTCAAGTCTTGAGCAATGAAATTAGCAATCTATTTGGTTTTAAAAAAATCAGGGAGGGCCACATAAACTTCAAAATAAAAGCACAATATTTACAAAACCACTTCAAAAACCATTTCTGAGGTAAACTCCGTACACCTGTTTATGCTTTAAGTGCCACGTGTTTGTTCCGAAGGACAGTGTTTTTTGAGCTTTTACAAGGTTATTCATCTTGAGTACTTGCTTGCAATGTGCTAACTGACTATTTAGTCGTTTGTAACTGCCTTATGCTATTTTTAAAACATGCATATTAAAAGAACCTGTTATGAGATCACATTCACTGTAGCTGTTCCATACTGCAAATTGCTTTCAATTTAATATGACTCACACATGTAGCTGCCTACGTGATTTAGTTACTTCATAAAGTCTTTCCTATCACATTTTCTGACCCCTCTAGGTATGTATATAGATTGCAGTTGAAATATTTAATTTGAGTGTTTGTGTTTGCAGGATAAAAGAATGGGTAGATCAACTGCAGCAGGAGCTGGTTTCTCTAGCAGACACAGCCAGCGCTGGGAATGATCTAAAACAGGTCAGAGGTCCAGTGGCCTTCATGCACACACCCCTGTACATATTGATGTATGTGTATTCAAAACAAATTATGAGTGAGAGTTAAGCCTCAATAAAAGCCTGCTTAATTATCAAAACAATCATTACCGGTAAACCTTCATCTTGTTACTTCATTATGAGAGTCCCTAATGAGTGTCTTTTTCTTTCTGTTACGGCAGATCTTTATGGATAATCAGAATTATTTCACTGTGGAAACAAATAATGCGGCACAGCTTGTGGAAACAGCGGCACGAAATATAGAAAATTTTTTAAAGAAGCGAGCCACAGCTCTACAGGTAAGACAATTCTGTTTTAAAATCGGTATGAAACGGAAGTTGTGATAGTATTTTCTTCCTTATTGTGCCGTATATCAGAGTGGAGTCTTAATGTTGTCCATCTGGAATTGATTGGATCGTTCTGATTTGCTATTGCTGTGATCTCACATGAGTGACAGGTTGTGCAGCCAGTAAACACGTCATCAGAGAAGAGAAGAGAAGAGAAGAGAAGAGGTGTCACTGCAAAATGGAGGGGAAATTATTTTGATCAAATATTATTATGAATTAAAAAAAATTATCTACATGGATACATCATTTATAATAAATGCTGCAATATTACATAAAATATTCCACAAATAAATGCCAATTTAGATTTTATAGTAACTTTAATTAATTATATATTTTTTCATTTAAATACATATTTACATAATATAAGTATTAAATACTAGTTTAATATAGTCTCTCTCTCTCTCTCTCTCTCTCTCTCTCTCTCTATACACACACACACACACACACACAAAAACATAATATATATATATATATATATATATTTTTTTTTATATAACATGATATTTATTGAACAACAATATTTAAATTAACAACAATAACCATTATAAATGACAATAGGAAATAAACACATTTGTACAATTCGGTCAAACGTACAAAAGCAGAGCTCTACAGGACGTACTGTAAGTTAAATATAGCCTTAATGTTAAATTATTAAATTTAACAGCCAATTCGATTTGCTCAGGAAAAAGTAATAGATTAATGAGACCAAAGATTGCCCGTCTTATGTACCCAAAATGAATTATTTCTCATGTTTAACCACTGTAAGAGCCAGTGGCAAATCTCCGAAGCACTGGCCGAGATGAAGCTGTTCTCAGCGGTTACACAAGCACTCAACGGCCGCTGACAGCCTGGAGCTCACATCTCCGAAAATGTCTAAACAAATGGTAAAATAGGCGCTGTGATTAATTATCACATTATAGTCACATATTTCAGGTCTAAACAACTATATTCTTGCATAAAAAAACTATTAAAACTACAGTTCGTCATACAAAAAGTGTAGTATTAGTAAAAAAATATGATGGATTTGCTCGGCCGCCATGACAATCGCTTCAAGCGGATTGATAGAAACGGTGAAAAGGTAAGAGTGCTGTTATCACTGAAATATCGCACGACTATCAGCCAATCAGATTCGAGAACTGGAAAGAACTGTTGTGTGTGTGTGTGTGTGTATATATATATATATATATATATATATATATATGTATATATATATATATGTATATATATATATATGTATATATATATATATGTATATATATATATATATATATATATATATATATATATATATATGTATATATATGTATATATATATACATATATATATATATATATATATATATATATATATATATATATATATATATATATATATATATATATATATATATATATATATATATATATATATATATATATATATATATATATATATATATATATATATATATATATATATATATATATATATATATATATATATATATATATATATATATATATATATATATATATATATATATATATATATATATATATATATATACTTAAGTTTAGATAGATAAATTGTGGTTGTTTAATTTTAGTTTAATTTTAGGAAGCTTATTTAGTTGCTTATTCGGGATTGAACAGATGCCCCATAGACACCAAAATAAAATTGCATCTACCCTCTTGCGTGCTTTTACTGACCTGCATCTGATCTAAGCATCAATGAGTATGTGTGTACTTTTGTTTGTATGTGTGTGCGCGCGTACACACGCCAGCTGGCATAGCCTTTGGAAGGCGCAGCAGTGGAAAGATGGATGGATGGATGGATGCCAGCAGGTTATAATTGTTATCAGCCTTTGAAAGATTCTGGGTGCCTGAGCCCACTGCAGATGTGTCGGGCTTTCCCGGTTCACTGATGCCAGTCTGCAGACCTGGAGGGGGTTTGGCATCGCTGCTGTGTTTATATGTGTGGGGTTTGTCTCCCCGTGGGTCCATTAGCATGCAGAGGAAGTCTCAGGAGTGGTCAAGGCTGTCAGGCAATTATTGTATAAGTTTGTGTGAATAATGTTGTTGTCTTTGCAGAGAGGCAGGAGAGGGAGAGGGATGTTTGGACTGGTCCTTCTCAGCCCATTACTCAGGTGTTCCCTCATCTTTTAGTGACAGACAGACAGGCCTTTGGGAGTTTTCTTCACTCTTTCACTCACATCTGTCTCAATAACACACCCATGCTCTTGTTTTTCATTCCCCTTCTCTTTTGGTCTCCCCAGAACACTTAACATTGACTTAAATGTTTCACTAGAAAAGATTTAATCTTTTTTGCGTCACAATTTGTCACACAGTTGTCTTGTATATACGGACAGGAAGATTAGAGCAGGCCGATGGAGTGATGGTTTCATTTGAGGTTTTGCAAGACCAGATATGATGCCTTTTCTCGGAAATGCCACAAGGAATCATTTACTAAGCAGTTAATTTAATGAGGAGCTGTTTTGCTACTGTACTTAATTTGTGAGAGAAGGCTGTTTGTGTAAATAGTATTGATTGCTTTTCTATATATTTTTACTTTTTTGTGGTGCTTATAATGGCACAGGCTAAATATTAAACTTCAACATATGCAGTTAAGAAAGCATGCGATCTGGATATGTTTGCACAAGTGGATATGTTTGCACAAGTGGTGTGGATATGTTTGCACAAGCTCTGCAATTCACTGGCATCATGTCAACAGATGAGGTAATTAAAATTACATTGTTAATATAGTTTGATTATAAAGTATATTTGAAGCTATAGACTATACTGTCTATGTAGACTATAGTTTTAATTAATCTGACACAATGACATCACAGTACAGAATGGAACTTTTTGCATTAACCTGAACCATTGAACGACACATCCTTTTGATTCTCCTGGCAAAAAAGTCCTTCACATGAAAATCAGTCAATAGGCTTTAAAGGCAAAATATGTAAGATTTTTTTATTAAAATATCCAAAACCACTAGGACAGTGTTATATATTTTGTTGACTTGTGTACTTACATTATCCCAGATGTTTCCAAAAATGTTTAAATCCAGAGAAATAAGTAATTTTTACATAGGACACGAACTGTGTCCGTGTGTTGCCTATCAATGACATCATACCTGCGTTACCCTCGATTTCCGGTTTTATTTTGTAGAAACTATGGAAACACCAGAGATGCTTTAATATATTATATGTTTTATTAGACCAGGGAACAACTGTTTGGATACATTTATAGACCGAAAACAAATTACTGTTATCAATTTTCTTATTGTTTGAATCTCGTATTCTCGTGTTACCCCATATACGCTTGACCAGAAGAAGCAGAAGCGACGACTGCAGCATAATAAAAGTTTCGAGCCATGTTTTGCGCTCGTCTCTCATTAGCAATCGCTCCAGCTGCCTCATTGTGCTCCCACAACACTCAGCCTGTGCTGCTTTATACTATAGTAATGTTAAAAATCTCATCCATTAATATGATTTCTGCCTGATTCCTGTCCTGATTTTTTTCTACTGGATATGAGGTGAAGACAACATCTCCCATTAATTCATACTCAATCTTTGCGTCATCAAGCTATTTTGAATAGGCGACCTCTAGGGGCGAAAAAATACATAGTGTGCCTTTAAAGATGCCATCGAACGTTTTTCTACAAGATGTAATATAAGTTTAAGGTGTCCCCTGAATGTGTCTGTGAAGTTTCAGCTCAAAATACCCCATAGATTTTTTTAAATACATTTTTTTAACTGCCTATTTTGGGGCATCATTAAATTTGGGTAGATTTATGTTGTGCGGCCCCTTTAAATCTCGTGCTCTCCACCCACGGAGTTCGCGCTTGCCTTAAACAGTGCCTAAACAAAGTTTACACAGCTAATATAACCCTCAAAATGGATCTTTACAAAGTGTTCGTCATGCATGCGGCATGCATGCGTCGAATTATGTGAGTATTGTATACTTTTATATTATTTACATTTGATACTGAATGAATTTGAGGCTATGCTCCGTGGCTAACGGCTAATGCTACACTGTTGGAGAGATTTATAAAGAATGAAGTTGTTTATGAATTATACAGACTGCAAGTGTTTAAAAATGAAAATAACGACAGCTCTTGTCTCTGTGAATACAGTAATAAACGATGTTAACTTTAACCACATTTAAAAGTACATTAGCAACATGCTAACGAAACATTTAGAAAGACAATTTACAAATCTCACTAAAAATATCATGATATCATGGATCATGTCAGTTATTATTGCTCCATCTGCCATTTTTCGCTGCTGTTCTTGCTTGCTTACCTAGTCTGATGATTCAGCTGTGCACAGATCCAGACGTTAATACTGGCTGCCCTTGTCTAATGCCTTTCATAATGTTGGGAACATGGGCTGGCATATGCAAATATTGGGGGCGTACATATTAATGATCCCGACTGTTACGTACAGTCGGTGTTATGAGCTTCGCCTGTTCTTCTGAGGTCTTTTAAACAAATGAGATTTATATAAGAAGGAGGAAACAATGGAGTTTGAGACTCACTGTATGTCTTTTCCATGTACTGAACTCTTGTTATTTAACTATGCCAAGATAAATTCAATTTTTCATTTGAGGGCACCTTTAATAGACAACCTTGGTCCTAAGACAGGGAACATCTTGTTTATTTAAGTTTCGCTACAAGTTGTTCACACAATAAAAAAGTGATTAAAGGGATAGTTCTCCCAAAAATGAAAATTTGATGTTTATCTGCTTACCCCCAGGACATCCAAGATGTAGATGACTTTTTTTCTTCAGTCGAATGCAAATTATGATTTTTAACTGCAACCGCTGCCGTCTGTCAGTCAAATAATAGGAGTGATTGGGAACTTGAACAATAAGAGTCGAAAAAACGTCCATAGACAAATCCAAATTAAACCCTGTGGCTCGTGACGACACATTGATGTCCTAAGACACAAAACGACATTAATGTGTCGTCACGAGCCACAGGTTTTAATTTTGATTTGTCTAAGCAAGTTTTATTTACTGTTATAGTTGAAGTTCCCATCTACTGCTATTATTTGACTGACAGACGGCAGCGGTTGTAGTTAAAAATCATAATTTGCGTTCGACTGAAGAAAAAAAGTCACCTACATCTTGGATGCACTTGGGGTAAGCAGATAAACATCAAATTTTCATTTTTTGGTGAACTATCCCTTTAATACATGGACATTCTTACATACTGTATAGCCCCCTTTAAACTTATTTTACTTTGTTGCCAAAGTAACAATTCTAATTTTATTTATTATAGGGGTTTCATGTAATATTTATATTTTATATTATTTCAGCTTAATTTCAATTAACTAATGTTTTCTTTGCAAAATATAAGAATCTTGCTATGATTTTTGCATTTAATCTTGAACTGCTTGAAACCATTTGCTGTTTTTTTTATTTGTTTTTTATTATTATTTATTTAATTTGAGCATCAAGTGTGCTATTTTTTCAAAAAAGAATTATTTAATATTAAGAAGAAATGAAATGTGCAATTAAATTTCTGAAAATCTCCCATTGACTGTAGAATGTGAACTGAAATCTAACTGACAGTGATGACTTCATTGTATTTTGCATACTGAATTGTGATTAGTCTTTTGCATTCATTTGAATACTGAATTATAATGTGGTCTTTTTTTGCATCTATTTAACCTTCTATTCGCCTTTACGCTGCAAATATGGTGTCAGGCTGTGTGTTGATTCTTATGCACAGCTGACAAGATTCTGAGCTCTGATTTGGCTTTTCTTTTACAGAACTAAAGCTTAAAATCTAATCTTAGCTAAAACTTTAACATTATTATTTTGCTGCCTCACATCCACTGCTATTTCCTTAAGGAAATGCAAATGTTTTTTCCACATTCCTTTTCCATTTTTCTCTTCTGATTGATGAAAATTTTAATCGCTGGCATAGCTTCCCCTAGTGTTCCCGTCAGCTGACTAAATAAAGGACTGGTTTAGCATCTGTCTCTTTCTTTTTCTCTCCACTGCACCATTCTGAAAACACAGACGCAAACCCTCAGCCTTCTCAGCTCCAACCTGTGTGATCTGCTTTGATAATGCAGATGAAACGCTGGTTTCAAGCTTGGTAGTCGATTTTTAAGTTTCACATGTGGTCTGTAGGTATTTTCCTGTTTGCAGTATGTTTCTAATAATCACAGGTCAACAGTTAGCTGTTAAGAACCTAAATAAGCAGCAACATCTCACGTGTGTGTGTTATGTTATGTTATATATTTAACTGTTTACCAGTAGGGAGCTTATCCTGCATTGTCCATGGAGAGGTGGAAATCTTAGCTGTCATTAGTATCTGTATGTGTGCTGAAGGGACTTGTCATTTTGAAATGATTCTGTGTGTGTGTTGATTAGAATGAGAACCTGTGGATGTGTAGATGACACATGCAAACACACAAGTATAATACATACAGTGGGGTCTTTTACAGCCATTTTGGCCATTCATTTACATGACAACGGCGTATTGGGGGCCTGAAAACACAAACTATTGAAAATGGGTTTTAAAGTTAACTCTACACCTTCTGGATATCCCGTAAATCCCTTGTCTTCAAATTAGTTAGCTTCATAAAATGATACCATTATCATCTCTGTGTAAACTATGAAAATGGGAATTTGTGAAAACAGTAACATCATGCTCATGCATATTACATGTTCAGCATAGTGTTTCTTTACAAAGTGACATCGCCAACTACTGGCATGGCATGCGTAATACAGAGTTTTTAGTCATTATCACAGATCTGACGACAACGTCGTCTTTACGTGAAACTTTTCAGAAGCGCAAAGGAAAATCTTTTCCCTTTTTAGTACATTGTTGTCATGTAAATGTACCCTTAAGCCCCGTTTCCACCGCAGGAACTTTACCCAGGAACTAGGGACTTTGGGCTGGTACTCGGTGTGTTTCCACCACAGGAACCAGGAACTAAAAAAAGTTCTGGGTAAAATTTCCCCCTCAGAAAAGTCCCTGATGGCGAGGTGGTACTTTTTCAAAGTTCAGGAACTTTCGGGGGTGGGACTAGGCGCTGAACATGCTGATTGGTCTGATTCACGCCGCATTTGATTGGTCAGATTCACGCCGCATTTGATTGGTCAACTCCACGCAGCAGTAAATTCCATAATAACATTCTTCACAACTCTGGATAATTTTGATTGATTACTTTCTTACCAATCTTGTTCTTTCTGCCCGATGGCGCGCGTTCGTCCCAGCCATCTCACGGTCGATGTCGGCAATTGCTGATAAGACACGTTGTCTCATTTTATATCGAGAATTACGAGCTTTCTGTATACGCTTTACTATCAGTGCTCGTCATTTTTCTGCCATTTGGTTCATTATTTCTTTAGTAAACCAATACACCATGAGCAGAAGCAGCATTCCTTGAATCTCCTCCATACTGCTTTTTCTGTCGCACAACAATGATTACGGTCCATCACTGACAGGAAGAAACAGTTGCACGCAGTACTGCATCAAAGGACAAATTAGCCTAATCTTCACGGTACTTTAGACCGCGTGGAAACGCAGAAGGCAACAGGTCTGGGGGGGACAAAAAGTTCCTGGGAGAAAAGTTCCTGGTACAATTGTTCCGGGTAATTTCGGTGGAAACGCGGCTATAGACTACATTCAATATCTAATTTAAACCTGGAAATAAAGTTGTAATATTTAAAAAAAATGTAATTAAAATAATTTTCCCATTATGTTGCTGACAATATAATTACCAATAAAATAAGATTAATTTTTTTAGAATTTTTTCAAATGAATAATAATAATTATTATTATTATTATTATTATTATTCCATTTTTGACCCATTGTATTGCTGATAATATAATGGACGATAGAATAATATGATGACAATACAATACATTGTATTGTATTGACTTTAGAATTATTTAAAATGAAATGTAATAATACTAATAATAATTGTTATGATTCCGTTTTTTTGACCCATTGTATTGCTGATAATACAACTAATAATGAAAAAAACATTGTATTGAATTAAATTTAGACTAATTTAAAATGAAATATAACAACAGCAGTAACAAAGTATTATTGTTTTTGTTAACATTTTTATATATTAATTTTTATATAATAATGATAATAATAAATTAAAAAATAATATTTTTAAAAACATAAATGATCAGCAAAATATTTGTTTTTATTTTTTTGATTATTTTACTCATAATATTTTCACTAGTAAAATAATACAATAAAAAATAAACATTGTATTAAATTAGACAATTGGAAAGTTGAAGCATTTTCAATAGTGGTATCATATATTTAGAACTCAAGACATGGCTGAAAGCCTTTTAGCCAAGTTACAACCAGTCATTTCAGCTGTGACTATATCTGTATGTGTGTGTGCATGGGTTTAAGTTGATCGATTCACTGGCCTGGTTGTCTAAGTCAAGTCTGGTCTCAGCCCTGTGTTTGATCCTGTCTGTTTCAACATGCATTATTAAACAGCCCTCTCCTCCCCTTGATCAGCACCATATCTGAGATAACCAGCCTCCAGCCGGCCACATTCATCCTGGGGCATGTTGGTGCTCAGCAGGTTGCACTCTTAAGTGGCCGTACTGAGCCGCGGCGTCTGTGTTGCCCGCTGGGCGCAGGAAGGGTCCTCTCCACCTTCTGTAGATCACATAAATCCCATGACTTCAAATTATTTCGGAAACATTGCCGAGACCAGGCGTCACATCATGTTACTGTTTGCCACTCGCGACCACATTCCAAAATTAGTTAGTGAAATGTTTACCGCCTAATTAAAAGGCACTTCGTCCATCTGTGCGATGAAGTTTTTTTTGTTTAGTTGTTTAATTATCTTCTCTAGACTGTGCAGTGTGCAGTGTAGATTTGCGTGTTCAGTCCATCTAAGTAGATAGTGAAATGCTTACTGCCTAATTGACTTACATTTTCTCAATCTGTGGTGGGGGGGTGTTCAGATTTTCACAGTTCTGTCCATATTTTCCTGTTAAGGAATCTCAGAGGAGACAATGTTGAATATCATACTGAGACCTAGCAGAATTACTGCAGAAATTATTGCTTCTAGGCATGGCACTCCAGTAAATATGCATTTTGTCAGGCAGGGAACTTGTAATTTTTCACATAATTGTTATCTACGGAAAATCATGGTGAATAATTCACCCCCTTCATGTTCGTATTAATAATAGATGCAAGGCGTTTGTTTGAGAATAGCTAGATCGCTGTTATCCCCATGCACTCAGAAAGGTTGCTTTGTGAGAGGGAAATGGATAGCTACATCAGAGAATTGCAGCTCATAAAGTCTATTAGTGTTCAGCTAATTTTGAATGATTTGTTTGTTTAAATCCACTGTGTTACTAGCAAATGGGGCAATATCTCCCAGGGTGTTTTTTGAGGGGCTCTGAGTCTAAATATATAGGTTAATAACACACAAGAACAAACCTCTTCCGGAGGATCAAACGTGCTGCGTAATACACGAGAATGAACCTCATTGGTTACGCAGCACATTTGGGCTTCCGGAAAAGGTTTGTTCTTGTGTGTTATTCACATTCGCCTAAATTAAAATTAAGCCCAAATTAAATCTGTTCGTCATAACAAGTGATCGATTCTCTTCAGAAAATGTGGACTAAACCACTCGATTCATATGGATTAGTTTTCCGATCTCTTTATGAACTTTTTGGGGCATTAGTTCATAAAGAACCAAAGTGGTAGTTGCAGAGGCAGTCTATGGACAGAAATCTGACAGCATTCTGTCATCAAAAAGATCTTTATTTGTCTTCCGAAGATGAACGAAAGTCTCACGGGTGTAACTACATGAGAGAGTAATTCATGACAGAATTTTCATTTTTGGGTGAACTAACCCTTTAATCTGCAAATAAATGTAGAAACAACATAAAGACAGTTTATTTAAAATATTTGATCTAACAGGTAGGAAATATCCAGAATCAAAGCAGTTCACAGGCTTCACTGCATAATTTATATTACATTTTTATTAAAGCTACAAAAGTTATTCAATTAAGAACAGTGAGTGATTTTCTTTTTCTTTTGTTTTTTTGATTAACATTAATGGCAGACTGTAGCAGATTTATTAGGCTGCTTTCACTTTAAGACTTGCCCGCTACCCGCTTAGATTTTACTACCTCCCATGACAGCGAAAAATGCTACCTATCAGATTGTGCTAACAGTTTCATATTCATGTGGTTTTAGGGCTTTATTAAAGGTGCCATCGAACGTTTTTTTACAAGATGTAATATAAGTCTAAGGTGTCCCCTGAATGTGTCTGTGAAGTTTCAGCTCAAAATACCCCATAGATTTTTTTTTTTTTAAATCATTTTTTTAACTGCCTATTTTGGGGCATAATTAGAAATGCACCGATTCAGGGCTGCTGCCCCTTTAATTGCTCGTGATCTCCGCCCCCTCCCGAGCGCTCGACTCTATCATTGCATAAACAAAGTTCAAACAGCTAATATAACCCTCAAAATGGATCTTTACAAAGTGTTCGTCATGCAGCATGTCTAATCGCGTAAGTACAGTGCTTATTTGGATGTTTACATTTCATTCTGAATGAGTTTGAGGCTGTGCTCCGTGGCTAACGGCTAATGCTACACTGTTGGAGAGATTTATAAAGAATGAAGTTGTGTTTATGAATTATACATACTGCAAGCGTTTAAAAATGAAAATAGCGACGGCTCTTGTCTCCGTGAATACAATAAGAAACGATGGTAACTTTAACCACATTTAACAGTACATTAGCAACATGCTAACGAAACATTTAGAAAGACAATTTACAAATATCACTAAAAATATCATGATATCATGGATCATGTCAGTTATTATCGCTCCATCTGCCATTTTTTGCTATTGTCCTTGCTTGCTTACCTAGTCTGATGATTCAGCTGTGCACATCCAGACGTTAATACTGGCTGCCCTTGTCTAATGCCTTTCATAATGTTGGGAACATGGGCTGGCATATGCAAATATTGGGGGCGTACACCCCGACTGTTACGTAACAGTCGGTGTTATGTTGACATTCACCTGTTTTTCGGAGGTCTTTTAAACAAATGAGATTTATATAAGAAGGAGGAAACAATGGTGTTTGAGACTCACTGTATGTCTTTTCCATGTACTGAACTCTTGTTATTCAACTATGCCGAGGTAAATTCAATTTTCAATTCGATGGCACCTTTAACGTTCTTGCCTGCTTTCTCTTTTGTTTTGTCACACTTGAACAGTTTAAAAGCATTAAATTAATTGTTAATTGATAATTTTAACAGCACTATATATATATATATATATATATATATATATATATATATATATATATATATATATATATATATATATATATATATATATATATATATATATATATATATAATATAATGGGGGGAGGGGTCATTATGAAATATTTCTTTTTCTCTAATACATACGGTGGCCGAGAGAGCTCAACGCGCTGCAACTGAAGAAAACACATGCAAATAGAAAAACACCTGCAAATTAAGAAAACATCTTCATCAGTTTCACAACACATGTGTGCTCCAAATACTCACAACACAACCAAATACAGAAACGCGCTGCAAAAGTTCACAACACAACCAAATACAGAAATGCGTACCAGGCCCCTTGCAGCTCGTTTCTGTATTTGCTTTTGTTGTGAACTTTTGCAGCAAATGGGTTGTCAAATTGATGAAGACATTTTCTTTATTTGCTGCTATTTTTTTTCTAGTTGCACATGTTTTCTTCAGTTGCAGCGCATTGAGCTCATTTGGCCATGGTAAAACACACGTTGCTGGACACAATTAATGGTACCCTTAGAAATTATGAGTAAAATATCTCTGAAGTATATATTCCCATTCATATTTACAATTTTAGCACACCAGGGTGAATAGCAACATGAAATTATCCAGCCATGACTTCCTGTTTCACAGACATATAAATATGAGGAACACAAAAACCTTTTTTTTTTTTTTAAATAAAAGATCTAAAGGATTAATGATGCAGATTTATTTTCAGTTTTTTGTTTTGTTTTGTGAAATAAAAATCTTGACCAAAAAATGATGCACCTCTTGATGGAAATAAATGTTGTGAAGTTATTTCCATCAAGAGGTGCATCAATTTTTGGTCAAGATTTTTATTGACAATGCAAGAGTCGAGCACTCTGTAAAGTCTACTCCAGCACATCCCAAAGACTTTCAATGAAATTAAGGTCTGGACTCAGAGGTGCCGATTAATGTGTGAAAATGATTCTTTATGCTCCCTCCCAACCATTCTTTCACAATTTGAGCCTGATGAGTCTTGACATTGTCATCCTGGAATATGGACATGATGTGTCTTCCTACATGGTTGTTAAAGAAATGAAAATCTACATTCTCATTTAAGTAATCTTTAACTGTATTAGCTTACAGAGAAATGTTTCCATTATTAGTGTTTTTTTGTTAGTGTAAAAATACTACCAGGATGTAAAAAGACAATGTAAATATGTGATTATTTTTGCAAATGACTATGATAAGAATTTTTTAGGGTAAATTAGGTGATAACGGGGGGCATTTTTTCCCAAAAAATATCATGGTACAGAAAATCTTGATAGGCATCATTTTTTACAGACACAATTGTGGTGAAATACAACCCCAGCCTATAACTCAAACTGTTTTTGACCCATTTAATCTTGTAAAGATTATTACAGTGCCAGCGGTGGTGTGTAAGCGATGTGGCCTTTGTCCTCCAGCTGTTGTGTTGGTGTTTATTATGTCTGGCTGTATTGTTTCTGTTTGATAATGTGTGCTGGGGTGTGCATGTTCTCAAAAACTGAATTATTAATGGATTTCTGTGTGTGGCCGTTTGTAAGAGCCATGTGAAAAGTAATTAAGAGCTGAATAATTTAGATTAAATCACCTTCATGTGTATGTGGGAGAGAGTGGTACACGGAGGATTGAAGAGAGCAATTAGTCATTTAGGGTTGGCTGGGGGCAAAGCTGTTGTCTCTATACATTCTTCCTTCCTTCCTTTAGGTGTTCATTTGACACTTGAAATGATTTCTCCGTCCCGAGTGCATATATCCCAGACTGCCTTTTCCCTGCTATGTCAGATCATTAAGCACAGCTAAAGTGTAGCCTAATCCTTCTGACACCATCTCAAATTGGGATCCTTCACCTCCAGGCGAAATATGTCCATTCGTACAGACAAATGGCATGAAGTCCACCCCAGAGAAAACTTTTATTGCTCAAAGGTTGCTCTTTCTGTTCAGAAGACTTAAAGCTATCTATCTATCTATCTATATATCTATATATCTATCTATCTATCTATCGTTCTATCATTCTATCGTTCTATCATTCTATCTATCGTTCTATCTCTATCTATCGTTCTATCGTTCTAGCTATTGTTCTGTCGTTCTATCTATCTATCTTTCTATCGTTCTATCTTTCTATCTATCTATCGTTCTATCTATCTATCGTTCTATCTATCTATCGTTCTATCTATCTATCTATCATTATATCTATCGTTCTATCTATCATTCTATCTATCGTTCTATCTATCGTTCTATCTATCTATCAATCGTTATATCGTTCTATCGTTCCATTATTCTATCTATCTATCTATCTATCTATCTATCTATCTATCTATCTATCTATCTATCTATCTATCTATCTATCTATCTATCTATCTATCTATCTATCTATCTATCTATCGTTCTATCATTCTATCGTTCTATCATTCTATCTATCGTTCTATCTCTATCTATCGTTCTATCGTTCTAGCTATTGTTCTGTCGTTCTATCTATCTATCTTTCTATCGTTCTATCTTTCTATCTATCTATCGTTCTATCTATCTATCGTTCTATCTATCTATCGTTCTATCTATCTATCTATCTGTCGTTCTATCGTTCTATCTATCGTTCTATCTATATATCTTGTGACTTTATCAAATACATATTTGCTCTGATCTGAAACAACTGTGTTTTTCGACTGACATCTCCTATTGGATAATGTTAACCTATAAACCCAAGAAGCTTTAGCATTGGGATACTCCCATGTGAAAATGTATATTCGATGAACAACAAGGTAGGAAAGGACTTGATTTTAACCTTTTGCAGTTGAAACATAAGTGTCTTATTTTTGTCAAGGCTGCATTTATTTGAGCAAAAATGCAGAAAATACAAAAATATTACAATTTAAAATACTGTTTTCTATTTTAATATATTTTAAAATGTAATTTATTGCTGTGAATTTTCAGCATCATTACTCCAGTCTTCATTGTCACATGATTCTTCAGAAATCATTCTAATATGCTGATTTGCTGATCAAGAAGCCTTTCACCTTTTAATTAGTTGAAATGGTTATGATGCTTACTAAAGTGTGGAAAGTGTGGAAGTGTTTTTATAGGGCTGTCCCCTAATAGTCGGCTAAACATTAGTTGGCTAGAAGAGGCTTAGTCGACCAAGATTTTATTAGTCGGTTAGTCGCAGAAAAAGAATTCCACAGGATGTGGCGAAATCACGCAGTCCGTGATTGACAGAACGTTAACGGCGAGTCCTTATGGTAATTAGAGTAGCCTATGTCGGGCAGGAAATCCAAACTTTCGCCTATCATTCATCAACTTTAAATATGACTTATCATTTGAAACATGTAAGTAGTAGCAACTTTACATGGCTGCTCGCTCTAACATTAACCTAGGTAAATGTGCGCTATAACCTATTATATATCCAATATAATGCAGAGTGTGAAAGGCAGCTAAAGTATAGCGCACTTTACATGTCATTTTTTGTCATACAGATAAGTGTAATACATCATTCTGAACTGTAAAGATGAACTGAGATGATGAGTCAGCATCATCAAATTCATCTTTGCAGCTGACACTGACTCAGAAAACACTAGTTTATTAATAAACAAAATGTACTTGTAATATGTAATAAACTTACATAAACTTATTTTCTCAGACACATTCATAATCATTACTTTTGTCATTCATTACTTAGTACTTGCGCTTGAGTTCAAGACAGATATCCCACCCAGTATATTTAAGTAATTAAATTAAGATAAATGTGTGATTAGTCGACTAATGGCTTATTAATTTATTTTAAACAGAAATATTTTGTAACTTTATAAATGCCTTACTCTCATTTTAAATTACAGTTCCCTTTCATGGGAACTATCGACGCTACGTCAATGACGTGATGGGAACCCTCTGTATTTTGTGTTCGTGAAGCACCTCTGTATCTAACCAATGAGATAACGTGACGTCAGAGGCGGGTGACGTCACGGACCAGGAAGCTATAAAGCATATCCGGAAACAGAGAATGCTAGCTTCTGTTGTCTTCAGCAAGCGCTATCTGTTATCTTGTATGTCTTATTTGGTGTTGTCTGTCTGTTTATATATACACACAGTGTTCTCTTCGTCCGAGGACAAGAGTTTCTAAGCACTATTAAGACACATTATTCACGAGAAAATGCTGGAAAGTGAAGTAGCGGCCGAGCAGCAGTTTGTCAAGTGTGTGCATCCCTGCACTCGTTTTATATCTGGTGGGGACACACACGAGATGTGCGTTATTTGTATGGGAGTTGAGCATGCACAGGCAGCTCTCGAGGGGGCTGTCTGTGTACACTGTGACAGGCTCACTCTCAGAGTGCTGAGGTTGCGCCGCGCGCTCTTCGAGGAGAGTGCGGCGGCAGCGAGTGTTCCCTGCGGATCGGGTCACGCTGCAGCCGAAGCTGAGTGGAGGCTCCATTCGTGGGGTTCACAGATGGATCTGGTCGAGAGGGTTGAGACGGGCTCTGCCTTATCTCTTCCCTTACCTGCCAGACCCAGTGTCTCTCCTTTGGTGGCGGAAGCACGCGCTGCGGTTTCTTCCCCCCGAAGAGAGACACCGGCACTCAATGTATCTTCCTCCGAGGAGGTTGGTGCAGAGAGTGTCGAAGCGAGGGTTGAGGAACCGCCATCCTCTTGTCCTGCACATGAGGAGCTGCTGGAGGTTGTGACCAGGGCAGTCGCTAAGTTAAATATAGACTGGCCCGCGGAGAGAAGTGACAGTAAACAAAAGAGTAAACTTGATGAGCGCTTTCTCCCCGCACGGTCACAACCACAGCGTCGGGGTCTGACGTGCCGGGGGAGATTGATGATTGGGTGCAAATTGGGTGCTGCTCATGATAGAACAGGGTTACAAAATTCAATTCAATTATCATCCGCCCGGGTTCAACGGGGTTCTTCCCACAGTGGTGACCCCAGAGCAGTCTCTGGTTATGGAACAAGAGGTTATGACGCTTTTGCGAAAAGGAGCTATAGAGAGGGTTCCTCCTCCCAGCAAAATGTCAGGGTTTTACAGCCGTTATTTAATTGTTCCAAAGAAGGATGGAGGGTTGCGTCCGATCATAGATTTACGTGTGCTAAATCGATCTGTAAAAAAGCTGAAGTTCAAGATGCTTACACTCAGACAGATTATCCCTCAGATCAGATCCGAGGACTGGTTTGTGGCGATAGATCTGAAAGATGCTTATTTTCATGTATCCATTCATCCTTCACACAGGAAGTTCCTCAGGTTTGCTCTCGGGGGTGAAGCATACCAATACAGGGTACTTCCGTTCGGCCTATCTCTATCACCACGCACGTTCACAAAGTGCGTGGATGCAGCTCTGGCTCTGCTGAGACTCCAGGGCATCCGCGTGCTGAACTATATAGACAACTGGTTGATAATAGCTCAAACAGAATATCTGGCAGTCCAACATCGAGATGTTGTTCTGTCACACATGAAAAAGATTGGGCTGAGGCTCAACGCCAAAAAGAGTGCTGATTCCGAGTCAAGTTGCCAATTATTTGGGGGTAATTTGGGATTCTACCAAAATGAGGGCACGTCTATCTCATGCCCGTGTGGATTCCATTCTCGGGGCAGTAAATGGGGTGAAGTTAGGCCAGTCACTCACTGTGAAACAATTTCAGAGGTTGTTGGGTCTGATGGCAGCTGCATCCAACGTGATAACTTTTGGCCTGCTGCACATGAGGCCCTTACAGTGGTGGCTCAGGACCAAGGGGTTTTCTCCGAGGGGAAATCCTTTTCGCATGATCATAGTCACGCGGCGATGCCTTCGTGCTCTGTTCATGTGGAAAAAGCCTTGGTTCCTGTCCCAGGGACCCGTGCTGGGAACTTCTTGTCATCGCGTAATGCTTACGACAGATGCATCCCTCACGGGCTGGGGGGCGATCATGAGTGGTCGCTCAGCTCAAGGTCTATGGGAGGACCATCAGCTCTCCTGGCACATAAATCGGCTGGAGATGATGGCGGTGTTTCATGCATTAAGACACTTCCTCCCAGACCTGAGGGGCCATCATGTGTTGGTCCGCACGGACAACACGTCGGTGGTCTCTTACATAAACCATCAGGGGGGTCTGCGGTCTCGCCACTTATGCAAACTGGCCCGTCGGATCCTCCTGTGGGCCCAGGGAAAGCTTCTATCAGTAAAAGCAGCATATATTCCAGGGCATCTGAATGTGGGGGAGGACACCCTGTCGAGACAGGGTCCGAGAGCGGGGGAATGGAAGCTCCACACCGAGGTGATGGAGCTTATTTGGAAAAACTTCGGTCGAGCTCAAGTCGATCTATTTGCTACTCAGGAGTCAACCCAGTGTCCTCTCTGGTACTCTCTAGTTCACCCAGCACCTCTAGGGCTGGATGCCATGCTGCAAACGTGGCCGAGGCTGCGTTTGTATGCATTTCCTCCGATCTCGATGCTCCCGGGAGTTCTGGCAAAGGTTCGCCAGGAGAAGGCCGATCTAATATTAGTGGCCCCGTACTGGCCGACCAGAGTATGGTCCGCAGATCTAATATCTCTTCTTCACGGCTCCACCATGGAGCTACTTCTCCGACAGGATCTTCTGTCTCAAGCGGGCGGCACGATTTTCCATCCTCGCCCAGAAATGTGGAAACTGTGGGCCTGGCCCCTGAGGGGGCAAGGCTCATAGAAGCTGGTCTTCCAACCGAGGTTGTGGAGACCATCCTTCAGTCCAGAGCTCCCTCCACGAGGAAGCTGTATATGTATAAGTTGAAGTTATTTACTACTTGGTGTAGTCAACATAATGTGGACCCTGTCCATGCTCGATTGAATTCTGTACTTTAATTTCTTCAAGGAAAGTTTTCCGAAGGTTTAACGCATTCTACACTAAAGGTGTATATTGCAGCTATCTCAGCATATCATGCTCCTATTGGGGGTGTCTCGGTGGGTCGAGACCCCTTGGTAATTCGCTTCCTCCATGGTGCATTGAGGATGAGGCCAGTAGTACATTCTAGGACTCCAGCATGGGATCTTACTATAGTGTTGCAAGGGTTAGCTGAGGCACCCTTTGAACCCATAGAAGAAGTGTCTGACAAGTTCCTAACACTAAAGACCATATTTCTTCTTGCAATTTCATCTCTAAAAAGAATAGGAGATTTACAAGCACTTTCAGTGGCTCCTTCATGTCTGGAATTTGCCCCTGGCATGGTTAAAGCGTGTCTGCATACTCGACCTGGCTACGTGCCTAAGGTCCCTACTAATATATCAGGTCCTATCATACTCCAGGCCTACTGTCCTCCTCCATTCGAAAATATGGATCAGGAAAAACGGAATCTACTATGTCCAGTTAGGGCATTGGATGCTTATGTCCACAGAGCTGCCCTGTGGCGTAGAACTGATCAGTTATTTGTCTGTTACGGATCCTCTAAAAAAGGGGCCCCTGCGTCCAAGCAGAGAATGAGCAAGTGGGTAGTTGAGGCTATCTCACTGGCATATAAAGCAGCTGGACATGCGTGTCCACTCTTTGTCCTTGCTCACTCCACTAGGGGGATGGCCGCTTCCAAAGCGTTAGTCTCTGGTGTATCATTGAATAATATTTGCAATGCAGCTGGATGGTCTTCCCAGCATACGTTTATAAGGTTTTATAACCTAGATGTAGTCTCTGCTCCAGGTGCTGTAGCTCTACAAGATAATAGACAGGTACCTGGAGATACGGCGTAGTTGGGATAGCGTTCCCATCACGTCATTGACGTAGCATCGATAGTTCCCACGAAAGGGAACGTCTCGGGTTACGGATGTAACCCTGGTTCCCTGAGTAAGGGAACGAGACGCTACGTCACGTTGCCGTCCCCCCAGCATACCTGTGAGCGTTTGCTTCAGACTATTCCAGAAGCTAGCGTTCTCTGTTTCCGGATATGCTTTATAGCTTCCTGGTCCGTGACGTCACCCGCCTCTGACGTCAAGTTATCTCATTGGTTAGATACAGAGGTGCTTCACGAACACAGAATACAGAGGGTTCCCATCACGTCATTGACGTAGCGTCTCGTTCCCTTACTCAGGGAACCAGGGTTACATCCATAACCCGAGACATTTTTCTCAGTCGCTTTGGTGCATTTCTCACATCACTATTTACATTTGCACAACAGTTAATGCAGTTCTCAAAACAATTAGTACAAACTGCAAAACCTAGTTGATAACCTGCAAAAGTGTGTCACTTGCTCAAAATGGATAGGTCATTCCTCAAAAGCAAGTATTCGTGTCAATGAAAGTGTCAGTGTCATCAAGATGAAAAGTCCTGACACCATTGTTTATGAACAAGATATTCAAATGGCTTTGTCCTGTTTTTACAGTTTTTCTCAGTCGCTTTGGTGCATTTCTCACATCACTATTTACATTTGCACAACAGTTAATGCAGTTCTCAAAACAATTAGTACAAACTGCAAAACCTAGTTGATAACCTGCAAAAGCGTGTCACTTGCTCAAAATGGATAGGTCGTTCCTCAAAAGCAAGTATTCATGTCAATGAAAGTGTCAGTGTCATCAAGAGGAAAAGTCCTGACACCATTGTTTATGAACACGATATTCAAATGGCTTTGTCATGTTTTCATTATGACAATTTACTCTGTCAGTGTTTTCCAAAGCAAAAAAGTCAGATCTTGGTGACACTACCTGAAAATGCTCAAGACAGCACTATATACTATTTGCACAGCCATTTGAAAAGTACAGTAAAGTTACATATTACTGTATTTAGTGAGGTAACAAGACACTGAATATGTATGTTTCACATTTTTACTGCATATGCTCTTTGCAATTCTAATTTGTTCACAGCATTGTGCAAAAGAAAAAAATACACCCTTATTTGCAACAAACATAAACTCCCTTTGAGTAGAGCTGTGCACAACTGTAAACAATACTGCAGTACATATGGCAAATCTTTACTGTAACACTACTGTACACTACAATACACTAAATGTGTGATGCAGTAAAGCTGTACGTCTAAATGTAAAATGTACAGTGACCAGTTCTTGTCCCACTGCAAGCTTCATGTATGACACAATGACAGTAGTGCAGTGCAGATTGTTTAGTGCTGAATTACTGTCCATTTATACACACCTGTTCTCCCAACGAAACGTTTGAATAATTGAATTTACAGTGGTTCTCCCAACATTTGGCTGCACCCTTCGACCAGCCTCAGCCATTGTGAGGCCGTTATTGACATGATCCACAATTGTAGCCCTGATTTCATCAGGGATCTGCCTATGTACTTGGCCTCTTCTTCCTCTTCCCCTGTTTTGTCCCCTTCCCCTTCTTCCCCGCACCCTCACCCCTCTTCCACGAGGCCGACCTTCCATTTCTGTGTCACAGTATTGTAGAAATGGTACACACTATGTTCTGCTTGGTTCATATATGCTTGTAAAGTGAGGGTTTATGGGATTCAGCTCTGACAGTGATTGTAGAGAAGTGGCTTATCATTGGTTGCAACTAATGCTTCACACACCCCTTCTCATCAGCGAAAGTTGAGATTCACTTGAGAGAAATTGTTCAATTTAGTAGACATTTTTCAGGAAAAAAAAGATTTTAAAAAATTTGTAAAATTTGCTTGACAGATTTTGACAACTAGTTCAACATTTTTGTATGTAATGACTCAAGCAATGAAATGAGGACTATTAGTTTTATATGGAATTCAGCATTCACAAGTATAGTTAATTTTGACTGACATGACATAAGCGAATGATAATGTTATAAAACAGCAGAGAGTTGTATGAAAGCAATTGATGCATGTCCAAAAGCATTTGCAATTTGTTCAAAGGAATGAGAAACTGCTACTATGATGTGCACAAATGACTGAATGTTGTGGAGGTTGAACTAACTGTTGTGCAAATGTAAATAGTGATGTGAGAAATGCACCAAAGCTACTGAGAAAAACTAATTTAATCCATCCTTGATGATTAAATGTAGAGATGCTCCGATCACTATTTTTGGGGCCGATCACCGATTACCGATCACCAAGATCATGATCTGCCGATTGCCGATCACTGCCGATCACAGAATGGCAGGGGAATGGGAATCTTTTATCTATAATCTAGCAGAGTTTGCACCATTTGTAGACATGAAACTAACTCTAAATTAACTGTATTGAAGAAAAAAAAAAAAAAAAAAAAAAAAACTAGAAATAGGCTAGAGTCAAGATCTTGAAGAACCACCAAGTGTTTATTTTAGAAAATGAGATAGTAACTTAAGGCTACTGTAGGCCATCTTTCCCAAATAAGGCAGAGTAACATAAAATTATTCCAAACAAAGAGGGGTTAGGCAGACCAACACACATCAGATCAGCTTAATGGGATGTAGCCTCTTAAAACACTGATTACATTTAATAATTGGCAGCTATATGTAAAACTTGTTACAATACCTTCTTACACTAGTTAGGTATTTCCTGCCTGGGGGGGTCGTATCTTGGATCAAGGCAGCTTAGCAGGCGACGGAACCCTTTATCCTCCACAATGGATAGAGGTTGTTCGTTGAGGCAAATGAATTCCATAATTCTGAACGTGATGTCTTTCCACCTCGTACTATCCCTGCTGTATGGTTCACGTCGTTTAAATGCATCACTCACAGTCGGCTGGTTGAGGGATAGGGATGTTGTTGGCTTCGGCTGGTTTAGTTTCTCATACTCGGCATATTCAGTTGTATGGCGTGTTCTAAGATGCCTAATCATGTTAGTGGTGTTAAAATGACGTTGCTTGCTTCCACCTCGAGGGATTTCATCATGACATACATTGTAAACGGCTAACTTTATGTCTTTATAGGACACTTTGAAAAACTTCCAGACGGGAGAACAGATGTTTCTCAGATGTTTCTCCTAAAATGTCTTTGGAGAAATCAAAATGGACAAAACAGCACCTTTTTTTTGTGTATGTAAAATGAATGTTGGTAGCATCATTTCTGGATATATGAAAAATTGGATGAGAAATGTTTGAGTTCATATTGAATTATCTTTTAAAATGAATCTTGATTGTAGACTTTTTTTGATTGTTGACAAATCTGTTTGAACATTGAGTTCTCTTCTAAAAACTCTAGAGAAAATGTGAGTTTTTTCCTTTTTAAACTTCATTTGATCTCCTGTTAGTTCAACTGCTTTTCTAGAAGAAACAATTGAATTATGAAATCTGGTTTGTGATTTGTATTTCTTAATCCATCAAACACTGCATATGTGTGCTCTCCAACATAAATCTGGACGTTTTCACACATATCTGTCAGACTGTGATATCGGTTATGTAATCTAACGTCTATCAGCCGCCACTTATCTGTTGTCATTTGGCTCTATTTTTGGTGGTGTTACATACAGAAGTTGTATTATGTCTATGTTTATTGGTGTTTCGTCTCATTATGTGTGTGTGTGCGAGTTTGTACGGGACATCAGCTTGCATCCACGTGTGTCTGTGTGCCTTGTAATGAGTGTGCTTGATTACTGAATCTGTGTGTCTGGAGCAGATGCTGCCTTTCGTCCTCCTGTGAATATCCTCACATCAAACGAAAGCGGCCCAGAGGAACTTTCTCTCGCATTACACACACGTAATCAACTGTTGGAGCTGCACAACAGTGCTTTTCAAAGCACAGGCTGACAGAGAATGTATAGCACAGCACAGTACAGGGTGATATAGCGCAGCATAGAGCGACATAACGTGGCACATCTCAGTGAAATGTTTTGTACAGGCAGATGGGGTTGTCTTAAAATGATCACGTTCTGATGTCTGTGCAAGAGACCAGCAGTTTCATATCAAAGCAGGCTGTGTACAGAGGATTTTTAATAAGCCCAGAAGGCTCAGTGACATCTGTGTTACATTCACTGGTTATTTTTCTTCGTTCTCTAATGGAGTTGTAAATTCACCGCTCAGATTCTCGTTTAATTGACACGTTATCAGGCTTTGAATGCTTGTTCATGGTTTTTGTATGAGGAATGATGCCTATATATAGTATTTTAAACTGCTACCCCCATGCAAACAGTGATTTAGAGGTTGTGTGTGTGTTCCTGGTAAACCCAATGTAAACCTTACATTATGAGGACCATATAGTAATACCAGTAATTTTTGACCTTTTGGGGACGTTTTTTGGCCCTCCACGAGGAAAGCAGGTTAGAAATCATACTAAATTATGTGTTTTGAAAATGTAAAAATGCAGAAAGTTTTCTGTGATGAGTAGGTTTAGGGGTAGGGTGAGGGTTAGGGGAAACGGGGCTCTAGACTCATTCTTGGTCGCACTGGTGCAACTAACTTTCTCAGTTGGTTGCACCAACTTACAATTTGGTTGCACCCTTTTTTATATTAAGCATAATGTCTTGCTAGTGCTGTAGTACTCGAGTCCGGACTCGAGACGTTTTTCTGTTGTCTCGGACTCGGTGATATTTGCACTCGGACTTGTCTCAGACTTGGTCATTGGTCTCGCCACAAGTCCTAATTGGTCTCGACCGAGTCCAGTTTTTCAGTCTCACTTCTTACCGATTCCGAGCCGATCTTTTTTGTTACCAGCGTCACAGGCAGTAACGTCAGCTGCGCATTCTCGCTCTCTTCTCTCACGGTGAAGTGACACCAGTAACACACACTCGCGCGGGCGCCTCCTCTCTCTCACTCGTCTCATTCGCTCCGGTTCCAGCAGGTTTCGTGCTCACACCGAAAGCGCGCACACCACTGATCACGCGAATAAGCCACGCTTAGTCTCAAACAGAGACAGAAGTCAAACAGAGTCACAACAATTACCAAAATGAGTGGCTTAATGCACTTAAAATATTAAATACATACAAAATTGTCAAAATGCTCGTCTTGGCAATTATTCAGATAAACACAGTCAGTTTTGGATCGTTAAATAGCTAAGAGAACGCAACTCTTAAAGGGACAGCAGTCCAATATTCCTGCTGCTGTCTGACATGTTATATATAGAACAAAAGACAAAGAAAATCACTTTCTGCTCTTGACTGAATACGTTTTTAACTTTAATGGTAAGAATAAGTCTGTATTTAATATTTACAATAAAAAATACAGAAATTAAGGTAACCAACGTGGATGTGTTATTTTACATTTGATTACTTTAATTTCTGTAGTATTTCTTATCTAAATAAAAACCTACTTAACCTGAAAAACTTAGTTTCATTGCTCTCTATTCTATGCATTTATTTGCTGTTTGGAATTTTTTTATTTGTTCTTATTTTATTACTGAGTTTTACTTTTTTTATGAAAATAAAACTTTGTGTTGAAGAAAGGTAGATTTTTGTTTCTATATGCTGTCAATTATAGTTCTTAGAAAGAAAATCAGAATCGGCAAAAATGGGTATCGGCAGATCACACTATCCAAAAATCGGAAATCGGAATCAGCCAAGAAAATTGAAATCAGCGCATGTCTAGTTCAAACAAAAGCCACAGCAGAACTGCGATTCATATCGATGTTTTGTGAACAAATCTGTGGCTGTGTAAAAACCATGAGAGTCAATGATTCAATTACCCTTTCAAAAATACATCCACTTGTGTCGTTACTGAATGAATGAATGAATGAATTGAATGACTCGATGACTCACTCATTAAGACAGTGACTTACCACCACCTACTGGCAGTTTTAGTTCAATTTAAAAGTATCACACATTATAACATCATTGCTTATTTTTCTTTTGGACATTTTTAATTTAAAACATTGATTTATTTTATAAAGGTATTTATAGAGGTAAAAAAAAAGCACTGTAATGCACAATCAGTTTAAAGGGGAAAATATTGTCCCTTAATGGAAAAGGTGTGATTGCAGCAGTCTAAGTGGAAGAGAAGGGGTATGCAGAAGAATGTTAAATGCCTCAGGGTGTACGCGACTGTAAAATGTTTGGGAACCACAGTTGTAGAGAATTTAAAAATGTAATAATGCAAAAAATAATAATGCAAAATTATTATTTTAGAATCTAAGATATGCTGTCTCTCACATCACATAAATTATCAATAGTTATGTACGAAGGTCTTGAAGAGGATTCTTTTTTTTCTGTCTCTGTCTTGACTGTCTCATTTGGACTCGGACTTGACTTGGACTCGAACCTTTTGGACTTGGACTTGACTACCTATGTCTTGCATGTTGATGAATCGTTCTTTTAATTTGTATATGCTGGTTTTGCATTGATGTAAAGATTGATAGTGAATAAAAGCTTGATATTTGCAAAATAATTTAATCTGTACATTGATTCCAACAAGCATAAATTTAAAAGAAAACACTACTAAAATATTACCATATATAACAAAAGTATTATTGCCATGGATGTTATTATTTTATTAAAGTACTATTTCCATGGTGATGCGTCATGCTTGTCACATGACACGGCTGCCACAATAGAGCTATATGGCAGATGTATCGCTTTTATTTTGTTTTTCCTTTTTTTTATTCAATATATTCACAAAATTGTTGGCTATGTTATTAACTACCTGATAATCCGATTTGCAAATACATGTAAATGAATGTGAATGGTTAGTTGATCTATATTGCGTGATGGGCATCGACATGTTAGTTTGCGCCGCAGTTCAGAGAATCGGATGTCAATTCACTCACTTCTCCCAAAATACATGAAAGTAAGTGACCGGTGAAGTGGGAGAAGAATACAGTAAACTTTACAGTTACTTACACAATGTGTAAGTTGTCAATTTATATTTTTGAATTGATTGTTATTGCCACTTCCATAGACCTCAGTGTGTTTCTTACAAAATATAAATGTATTGTTTTGCTTGTACTTTTGTGAATTGAAATGTCTGAAACCTAAAATAACCATATGTGGTTGAATAGTTTTCATATATTTCAAGCGCTGAGCTTGTCTGTCTTTGGCTCAGCTCTTGCCAAAGCAGGAAAGCATATTTGAATTCAACAGTCGATGACGTGAGGCACTGAACGTTCTAATCACACCAGCCAAGACTGATTACACCGGTGTGATCGTACGAGTCAAAGGGTTAACAATATGGCAAGCCATTTTGACTTTCATTCACATCTCAGGATATGAATTCTTGATATCAACAGTTCAATTGTTGATATCAGGAATTACATTTCCACTAGTAACGATATAAATTCTTGACATCAACATTTGAATTTCCACTAGTAAATTCTTGATATTCTAGAATTCTTGATATCTGTAATTGTATTTTTACTAGTGAAATGTCACCATAGGCTGCCATTCAAATTCAATTGTTGTTATCAAGAACTGATTTCTTACTAGTTGAAATTCCAATTTTACATATCAGAAATACAATTCTTACTAGTAAAAATGTGAATTTTTGATATCAATAATTTACATTGCTACTAGTAAAATGCGAATTTTTGATATCAAGAATTCAGTTGTCAATAGTGGAAATGTCAGTTCTTGATATCAACAGTTGAATTGCTACTAGTAAAAATTTTCATTTTTGATATCTGAAAATGTAATTCTGATATCAATATAATTACAGATATCTAAAATGGCTTTCTTACTAGTAACAATCACATTCATGATATCAGAAACTAACATTGTCACTAGTGAAAATCAAATTATTGATATCAAAAATTATTATTTTTACTAGTAAGAATTGTATTTCTGATATGTGAAATTGAAATTTCAACTAGTAAGAAATCAGTTCTTGATATTAACAATTGAATTTGAATGGCAGCCTATGGTGACATTTCACTAGTGAAAATACAATTACAGATATCAAGAATTCTAGTTTTTACTAGTGGAAATGTAAACCTGATATCAAGAGTTAGCATTTTAACTAGTAAAAATTGAATTGTTGATATCAAGAATTCATATTCTGAGAATGAATAAAAGTCAAAACGGCTTGCCATACATAACAGTAGTCCTTACAACTCATGCGTTGTTTATTCTAATTTACTTATGAATATGAATGAGATTTTGGAAAATTATCTCATAAAATAGTATGACTTTTGTTATTTTGGTAATGGAGGTTCAGGGAGGTTAACTTACAGTATAGTCATCTCTGCACATGAAATCAGGATGGGAGAACATATATTGTAATTAATTTCATTGGGAAAAACCACAGACTTCACTTATAATGCTTGGGATTCAATTATTTAAACAGTCCCTCAGTAGTGATCATTAAAAGGGCTGTGTTATGCTATATTAGGGTCACTTTGTCATGATTTGTTTCTGCTGTAGTTATAGTGTTGTGTCTGAGTGAGTGAGTGTGTGGGTGGTCGTGACTCGTGAGTGTGGTGTTTTGCAATCATGAGATAAATGAATACACACTCACGTCACAGAGTAATAACCATTGGTGGTGGCTCATCTTTATTGTCCCCACCAGTGTGTTCTGGCCTTTGTAAAAGGCCAGTGGACAGAGGGAATCTATCCCTAGAGCTCAGTTAGGCCACAGACAGCCCCATAAATCCTCTACTCTAATACTCCCAGATTCGCCTCTATTGGCCAAAGCACCAAATTGGATGCTTTGCATTCTCGGCCTGCTTCACTTCAGACACATGCCGTCTGGAGTCTGAACCACAGACCCCCGTTTTGTCTTTCTTTCTGTGATTCTTATTCGTTTGACATCGCTCCTTCTCTGTTCTTGTCTTGATGCATGGTTAGATTCTGTTATAAAATTAGAAATAAATAAGCCAATTGTTGATGGACAGCAAGAGTGTGGTTCTATAAAATTAATGTGGCTAGCATAGCTCACATAATTTGGTCTATAATGAAAATTATAATGAGAAAATCTCTGACTTGCAGTCTTTGTGTCTTAGCAGATCAGAGCACATTTTGAGACATTTTTGAGACATGTTTTTCAATGCAATTGCAATAATAAAAAAAAATAAAACCATCTCGAGATTAAAGTTGTTAAATGTTGAGAATAAACTCATTAAATTACGAGAAAAAAGTCATTACATTTCGAGAAAAAACTTGTTAAATTTCGAGAAAAAGGCCGAAATAAAATGTTGAGAATAAACTTGTTAAATGACGAGAAAAAATCGTTAAATTTGGAGAAAAATGTTGAGAAAATGTTGAGAATAAACTCGTTAAATTTCGAGAAAAAAATTGAGATAAAATGTTGAGAATAAAGTCATTAAATTACGAGAATAAACTCATTAAATTATGAGAAAAAAGTCATTAAATTACGAGAACAAATTCGTTAAATTACAATAAAATTAAATGAACAATAAATTTGTTAATTTAATGAGTTTATTCTCAACATTTTATCTCAACTTTTTTCTCAAAATTTAATAACATTTTTCTCATAATTTAACGAATTTGTTCTCGTAATTTAATTACTTTATTCTCAACATTTTATCTTGACTTTTTTCTCGAAATTTAACACGTTTTTTTCTCGTAATTTAACGAGTTTATTCTCAACATTTTATCTCGACTTTTTCTCGAAGTTTAACGACTTTTTTTCTCGAAATTTAACAACTTTAATCTCGAGATGGTTTTATTTTTTATTATTGCTTGGCCCTAATCCTCTTCCGTATATTTAAGATATTAAAGATATCTAATTTATATTTTTTCTTATATTTCCAAACCACTTTTGTATGATTTATCTGTTTGACAGTTTTTTCTGTCAAAGATCTCACCCCCCCATTGACTAACATAGTAGGAGAGAAAAAAAAAACAATGGCAGTCAATGGGGGGCGAGATCTGCTTGGTTACAAATATTCTTTCAAATATCTTCCTTTTGTGTACAGCAGAACAAAGAAATTTATACAGGTTTGGAACAACTTAAGAGGGAGTAAATGATGACAGAATTTTCATTTTTGGGTGAACTATCCCTTTAAAGCATCGTCATGTTTCATTTGTTTTTATGTTCAATAAATGAGTATTTTTTCCATTCCTTTACCAAAACACAACAGGTCTATTTTCTTTTCCTTGCAGTGACAGTTGAATACTATCAAAGATTAAATCAACATCTGACTTTATTTATTTATTTTTTGTGAAAGTTTTACATGGCTTAATATCCCTGGTTGTAAATTGGTGTGTGGTGTCACAGGATGCAGGCTGTTGTAAATGGCTCATTGATTTTCAGGCGAGTTGGACTCGAGGGACGTATCTCTCTCTTTGCTCTAGCCTATCGGCTTCTTCATTAGCGAGGGGCTGTCGATAACTGCATGTGTGTGAAGGTAGCCAGAGGCCCGCTGATGAGGGCAGGGCAAGAGCGATGGATGCTCGGCACTCTCTGTTTGCTACCGAGTCGCAGCTGTCTGATCGGCTCTACATCCATATGCATCAAACACTTCTTGCCGAATATCACAGAACAGATACGATTACGCTGCATGGCATTGAGAGTGTGGGAAATGAACTGAGGACTATACAGCTCCCGACAAACTATTGATGTAATGAAAAGCGTGGCTTGTGTGTCCTGAAAGCTGTGTTTTTGCTAACTTTCAGTGACATTTGAACTGGTGTTTTTTTTTTTTTTTTTTTTACCTATAATGTTTTAGCAATAAAGATGAAATTTAGCAGCATTTAAAACACATTGAACATCCATAATGTGGCTTTTCCCCAGTGGAACACAATAAGCAGTGGGAAGTAATGAAAAGCAGGGCTTGATTGATGTCTTTGGTTTAAATATTAATAATTGACACTTCCTCATAAGGTTCAGTCTGTTAACAGTTAATGCATTAGGTCTCATGAACTAACAACAAACATTTTTACAGTGTTTATTAATCTTAGTTTGGCAATTCATGTTTGTTCAAATGTACCTTAATGATAATTTATACAACTTAAGGTGTTAAAAATGTATTAGAAATTAAAATTAACCTTGATTATTAAATGCTTAAAGGTGCCATTGAAGTTTTTTTTTTTTTTTACAAGATGTAATATAAGTCTAAGGTGTCCCCTGAATGTGTCTGTGAAGTTTCAGCTCAAAATACCCCATAGATTTTTTTTTTATTCATTTTTTTAACTGCCTATTTTGGGGCATCATTAACTATGCACCGATATAGAAGTTGCGGCCCCTTTAATTCTCACGCTCCCCCGCCCCCAGAGCTCGCGCTTGCCTTTAACCAGCATAAACACAGTTCACACAGCTAATATAACCCTCAAAATGGATCTTTACAAAGTGTTCATCATGCAGCATGTCTAATCGCGTAAGTACAGTGTTTATTTGGATGTTTACATTTCATTCTGAATGAGTTTGATTGTGCTCCGTGGCTAACTGCTAATGCTACACTGTTGGAGAGATTTATAAAGAATGAAGTTGTGTTTATGAATTATACAGACTGCAAGTGTTTAAAAATGAAAATAGCGACGGCTCTTGTCTCCGTGAATACAGTAAGAAACGATGGTAACTTTAACCACATTTAACAGTACATTAGCAACATGCTAATGAAACATTTAGAAAGACAATTTACAAATATCACTAAAAATATCATGATATCATGGATCATGTCAGTTATTATTGCTCCATCTGCCATTTTTCGCTATTGTTCTTGCTTGCTTACCTAGTCTGATGATTCAGCTGTGCTCATCCAGATGTCCTGCCCTTGTCTAATGGCTTGAACATGAGCTGGCATATGCAAATATTGGGGCGTACATATTAATGATCCCGACTGTTACGTAACAGTCGGTGTTAAGTTGAGATTCGCCTGTTTTTCGGAGGTCTTTTAAACAAATGAGATTTATATAAGAAGGAGGAAACAATGGAGTTTGAAACTCAGTGTATGCCTTTTCCATGTACTGAACTCTTGTTATTCAACTATGCCAAGGTAAATTCAATATTTAATTCTAGGGCATCTTTAACATATTGTTCATTGTTGGTTCATGATTATGTTTGCACCTTCATTACACCTTATAGTGTCACCAATTATTTTTCTCAAACATGTGGTCTTATGATTAGAATTAAACATATGTTAAAGTTGTAGTTCACCCAAAAATGAAAATTATACCATAATTTACTCACCCTGAAGCCATCCTGAGTGTATATGACCTCCTTCTTTCAGCCAAACACAAACAAGAGTTATATTAAAAATATCCTGCCTATTCCAAGCTTTATAATGGATGCGCTTTTTTGGGGGGGCTTAAAAAAAATACAAAAAACGGTACCATTCATTCCCATTATAAAGCTTGGAAGAGCCAGGATATTTTGTAGTGTAATTTCAATTGTGTTTGGCTGAAAGAAGAAAGACCTATACACCTAGGATGGCTTGAGGGTGAGTAAATCATGGCATAATTTTCATTTTGTGGTGAAATATCCCTTTAAATTGAATTTACACTTATACCAGAAATAATTTATTAAGGTAAATAATAGGTAAAATGTCTACCTTAAAAGTGCATGGTACCTAGTGATAATACTTAGTAGTCATGCACTTTAAAGAATGAACAAATTTGAAAATGATAAAGGTGGTTCGCTCAATTTGCACTGAGCTTTCTGACCAAATTGCACTTCTGCCATGTCCATGTTATGATTGGCCAAGGGGTTTTCTCCAATCAGGCTCCGCACTAAACCATCTACCTAATGTTGGCTGCCGTGTTTAACGATTATGCCCCTTAAATAATGGAACCAGATGTAATGTCTTGGAGGTAATTGGATCGTTCCTCTCACTTCCTCTCGGGGGGAAAAGAAAAGCAGTGTTGAAATCCAGTCATGAATGCAGCGTTGTTGTCAGCCTGAATATCCCTGGGGAGAATCGCATTATTAAAGACACCTTTCTACTGACTTCCATCACCGTAATCACCCGCCGTCTCTGGATTGCCAGGTTATTTGAATATCCCATTTGCGATTTTTAAAGAATCTCTTGTTGACAGTAG